>NC_140503.1:141533301-141695801 GCF_964339955.1 Pipistrellus hanaki | reverse complement strand
ACAGGCAGCTCTGATGTTCATGCCCTCAGCCATCCTGGTGGCATCATTCTCTGCTGTTGTTTGACATCTGGGTGGTTGACATCTGAAGAAGTGCGGGGAAAGTTCCGTGGTGGGCCTGACAATACTGAGGCTAATTTCTAAAGGGCAGAGTAATAAAATGCCATTCACTCACACAAGCCCCCCGTGGTCTCCAAAGCAGGAGCTGTTGTATTTTCTGCCACAATCTTAGAAGGGCAATTAGTGGCGGGGGGCGGAAAAGTCTGAAACCTTGCCAGCGTGTAAGTGTACCCGCCACAAAGATCGGCTGTTAGCTCACGTCCCTGGTCACCACGGACAATGTAGATGGTGGTCAGGCGCTTAGTGTCTATATACGGTGGCGGCCAAGCTTCAGGCGTTTGTTTGTTTGTTTGTCTTTAGGATTATAGTGTGCAGCTCTCCATCTGATAACCAGGCTGATTTACATAAAACAAAATCCTGCATTTGCTAGGAGTTCCCAGCAGAAAAGGAAATAGCCTTACTAATTACCTGAGCGGGACTTTTTGACAGGGGTTGGAGATTAGAGGGATTTATTCACCTGTACAAGGCCAAGGCAAGAGAAGCCCCGCCTTCCTGAGAAGAAAGCAATCTACAAAATCCAGGGAGAAGAGAGGGCCGGATCCCTCTGGGAGGCAGGGGGAGCCCCAGACCCCGCCTCTTTCTGCCCCGTCCTCAGGGCCAACATCCCCGCAGGCACAGTGGGCACCGAGCCTAGGGAATACAACACTGTTAGGGCCCACAGTGATTTTATTTCTTTAGAAATCAGAAGAATAAAATAAACTTTTAGGTTAAAGGACACAATTTAATATATAATATATATGTAAATAAAATAGAGAAATATGCTAATTAACTGGGACACTGTAATGGGTCCACTGGACAGGAGGAGGTTGTGTGCGCAGCATCGGGGGCAGGGCAGCAAGAGCCTCCCGCACGGAGGGCGGGGGGGGGGGGGGGGGGGGGCGCCTGATCAGCAGGGGCCCTGGCTGCTTCCAGGGCCGGAGGGGGAGGCAGGGCTGGACTGGCAGTGGCCACGCTGCTGTGGGACCCCGGGGAGTGAAGCAGGGCAGGACCAGAGAGTCCAGGGTGGGTGGTATCGTGTGATTTTAAATCGCACACTGGGCTCCTAGAATTAATATATCTGTCTTTATTCCAACAGAGTCATACAATGCAATTTTTTTAAAAATATATTCTTATTGATTTCAGAGAGGAAGGGGGAGAGAGAGAGAAATATCAGTGATGAGAGGGAATTATTGATTGGATGCCTCCTGGATCAAGCCGGCAACCTGAGCAAGTGCCCTGACCAGGTATCGAACTGTGACCTCCTGGTTCACAGGGTGACACTCAACCACTGAGCTATGCTGGTTGGGCCATATAATATAATTTTTAATTTCTTTAAAGTAGGACGTGTCTTATGCTCTCAAAAGTCATAGTGTGGTTCTGTCTGTTGTATTAGGATAAAAGATATGAAATTGCTAATGGCCAAGTGTTCTAGACCTACCAAACAGCGGTGACTGGTCAATGGGCATAAGGTGTCAGTTCTGCAAGATGTTTTTCTCTCATATCGATATATCTCTCTGTCTTTCTCTCTTCCACTCTCTCTAAAAATCAGTGGGAAAATATCTTCAGGTGAAGGAAGGAAAGAAAAAAGGAAGGAAGGAAGGAAGGAAGGAAGGAAGGAAGGAAGGAAGGAAGGAAGGAAGGAAATAAGGAAGGAAGGGTAGCAGGGGAGAGGAGGAGAGGGGAGGGGAGGGAAGAGAAGAGAAGGAAAGGGAAGGGGAGGGGAGGGGAGGGGAGGAGAGGGGAGGGGAGGGGAGGGGAGGGGAGGGGAGGGGAGGGGAGGGGAGGGAAGGGAAGGAATCCCCATCCCACAGAGCTGTGAAGGGACAAGCAGGCAGGCTCCATGAATTTGGTTGAAGGCTTTCATTTATCTGAAGAACCTTTGTTGTGTTGAGTTTCAGAAATTTGAGAAGAAAATGAAGAAGAGAGCCACTATCTGGTTTCTACAGAGAGCGACAAAAGCAAAATGGTTAACTTCTTTAAATATATCACACACCAGGATTGCAGAGGAGAAAGCACAGAGTCAATTTTGTGCCAACCTTAGTTTGGGTTTAAATGGTGGGGTTGGAAGAAAGAGGTGGAGCTCAGGGATGATAGAGCATTAAATAACCAACCATGACTAATGGCTGAGTCTCGCCTGAATGAATTCACTCTGCAAACATAGCTGACATCAAAATGTAGCTTATGCAAGGCTCCTGAATAGGCTGCATGTCACAACATATAACTACAAATCCATGCTTTGTCTGCAAGGTCATAATCAACTGTGTCTGTAGTGTAGCAGTTAGTATGGTTGGATGACATGGAATGATTACCTCAGATGATTTCAGTTTTGATGAAAGTAGATGATGGTAAGCATTTTATTTATTGTGGTGTTGAAAGTGAATCTGTGTAGTCAAGGAGGAGTTTTTTTCTTTCTTTTTTTTCTAAAGTCGATGAACATGCTACAACAGAATACAGCTACATTTTAGAACAGACCTCGATTCCTATTTTAGTTCTGTATTGAGCTAGCTATATTCAGGTACAATTACTTTCCCTTAAAATGAGGCCCCTTCTAGCCTTAAAGAGCTATTATTACACTATTAGATTCTTGCAAAGAGCCAGGTAGAATTCTTCTCTGCGAAAAGTGGGAGAGCAGTTGAGAAAAAAAAAAAAAAAGTACCACATTAGATCCACTTACTGTTGCATGTTGGGAAAAAATAACGCATTAGTGGGGATTCTGTGAATTCTGTGAATTTATTTTCTAATCCATTCTTTACCCAATAATCCCAGCTTTCAAAAAAGTCAAATATATATATTAAGTACAAAGTAAAAACTGCTTGCCCTGGCTGATTTTGCTCAGTGGTTGGAGCATTGGCCCATGGACCAAAGGGTCTTGGGTTTGATTCCCCATCAAAGTCATCTCCTCAGTCCACGGTCCCAGGTGGGGTGCTTATGGGAGACAACCAGTCAGTGTGTCTCTCTCACATCGATGTTTTGCTCTCTCTCTCTCTATCCCCTCCTCCCTTCCCTTCACTCTCCCTAAAAAAATCAATGGCAAAAATATCCTTGGGTAATAATAAATTTTTTAAAAAAACTGCTATATAGGATGAGCCATAGGACATCTAAACTTAGTATTTCACTGTGCCTAAAAACTGTTATTAAAATTTGTGACAGGTTTGCACATTTCGTACATCGTCAAAGTATGAGCTGAATAATTTGCTAATGGACAGGATATAAGAATAAGAGAAATGGAATTGAGGATGATGTTTAGGTTTTTTAGCTTGAACAACTATATAGATATTGGTGTCATTCACTGAACTGGTAAAGGAAGGAAAAGATTAGTAAAGGGAATCAAAAATTCTGGTTTATGCCCAGCTGGCATGGCTCAATGGCTGAGTGTTGACCTATGAACCAGGAAGTCATGGTTCCATTCCCGGTTAGGGCACATGACCAGGTTGCAGGTTCAATCCCCAGTGAGGGGCATGCAGGAGGCAGCCAATCAATGATTCCCTTTCATCACTGATGTTTCTATCTCTCTCCCTCTCTTCCTTCTTCTCTGAAATCAATAAAAATATTTTTTAAATTCTGCTTTAAGAACATTATTAGTTATCAAGTTTCATAGTGTTGAGGAGGTTGTGTATATAAATTGGGAGTTCAGTATATCTAATTTAATCGGTTTGAAAAAAATGTCATCATTTGGGTGGTTTGGTAAACCAGGGGAATAGATGAAATTGCCTATAGAAAGAGACAGGAAAAAAATAGAGAAACTAAGACCAGGTCTTTGGAATTTAGGAGTTGAGCAAAGAAAGAACTTCTTAAAGGAAGAAAACAAAAGCTGCCCGTTGTATAGGAGAAAAACCAGAACATAGTGCCCAGGAAGCCAAGAGTGTTGGGGGGAAGAGTTGAGGACCTGAGGAGACTTGGGGCTACACAGAGGAGCTTATGCCTGCCCGGCAGCCTGCTGTTTTTAGAACATGGTAACTGAGTTGAACACCAAGGATGATAACTGATCTCCGTTCTTCCTGGATGCGTGGGAGGTGATGAAATGGTGCCCCAGCAGGCAGTGTCTGGCTACTGCGTCTATTTGAAAGGATCCTGGGTTTAGGCTGTGGCCCAAAGCTTTGAAGCATTGCTGAGCTTCTGTCTTCTGTGGAGCCCTGACCACTCACACACAGCAGGTTTGTTGAATCCTGAATGGGGTGAGTCTTGCCTGCCTTACTTGGTCATCTTTGTATGAATCCAATGGGGGTGCTGGGTTATTTTGTTGTTTGTTGGTTTCAGTCTTTCTTAAACTGTCTGCAGGTGATATTCATAAAGAGCAGTCAGTACCTAGAACTGTGCCATTAACAAAAGGAAAGCTGTCTGAGAAGGTGCATTTCTTCCCAGAGCTGTCGCTCTACCCCTGGGGCCCTCCGCTGGGAAAACAGAATCTAGTCTCAAACAAGGCCTTTTTAGTCATATCTCTAGTATTACACATATAGGGCAGTGCTGTGTCATACCTCTGTGAATGTAAAATATCTCCTACCTGCCTTATGATCCATAATAAGCGAACATGCTTTTTCATAAATGTTTTAATGAATATTTTCTTCCCAGATGATGATGATGGAGAAGCCAATAAAAAAGTGGTACCAGGTACCACAACAGTACCAGAATTTTGCTATTTGCTGGGGATTTGTTTTTTGAATTTTTTTTAAATGGAGTATACTGGATGTCTCTAATTTCGTTCAGGTGACTACAGAACCTGGAAAGGCTGTTGCTCCTATTGATGCATAACATACTGCTATTGGTCTTTTTATATAAATAAATATATACAGATATATATATATATAAAATTTGGGGAACCTTAGCTGTGCTGCAAACTTTGGAAAAACTATCCCAGTATACTGTGTTGGGTTGGCATTGTACAGAAATTAACAGCCATCTTGGTCTAGAAATATTTGGCATAATTTTTTCCATTGGTTCAGGGGTAATGCACTGTATTACATATGTAAGGTCTTAATCTACATTGGTTTGATTTCAGAAACTAATAAAGTATTCTCTAAATAAACAAAAAATGAATGAGAAGCTAACTATGTGCTGCTTGGTCAGTAAAATGATGCCATAAAAAATGTTTGGCCATTGAATTTGGCTAGCTGGTATCACTATAAATTTTGGTGAGAATGGAAGCTATGGTAGAGTGGATTAAGGAGGAATAAGGATGTGAGGGGGTAGAAAATATGATTTTAAGAAGTGGGTGGAGATAAGATAAGGAGCCAAGGTTTTCTCAGGCAAAAAAGAATCAATAACTCTTGCTTGCCCTAACCGGTTTGGCTCAGTGGATAGAGCATCGGCCTGAGGACTCAAGAGACCCAGGTTCAATTCTGGTCAAGGGCAGGTACCTTGGTTGCGGACACATTCCCAGTGGGGAGTGTGCATGAGGCACCTGATCTATGTTTCTCTCTCATTGATATTTCTAACTCTCTACCCTCTCCCTTCCTCTCTGTAAAAGAAAAATCAATAAAAAATATTTTAAAAAATAATTCTTGCTCTTTTTCCAAGAGGTATGGAATTAGGAAAATACATCCAGGGGATTTATGGTGACTAGATCCAAACGCTATTGTAGGAGGAGTGAGATAGACCAGTGTCTAGCCCTGGCACTGAGACAGAACGTAAGTTATGATACTTCTGGGTATGAATAGAAGAAAGCTGAATATATCCTGATCTATCCAATCTGGATTTACCTTGCACCCACATAAATGATACGGGCATGAAGCAAAAAGACCTGGTTGCTGAGAACTGGAACATTAAGGGATTGGCCAGATTCTGGCTGGAAATTCTTTTGTGACTGGACATAACCAAAAAATAAATAAATAAATAAATTTCCTTTGAAAAATGTTAGTGCATGAGAAAGGCTTATCTCTACTTCCTTAGTCCTAGTCA
Organism: Pipistrellus hanaki; assembly: GCF_964339955.1. Lineage (NCBI taxonomy): Eukaryota > Metazoa > Chordata > Mammalia > Chiroptera > Vespertilionidae > Pipistrellus > Pipistrellus hanaki. The sequence continues at coordinate 141,689,810 of NC_140503.1, read as the reverse complement.
CAGCCAAGACAGTCTTACCTGTCCTATCCTTACTTACCCTTCAGGAATAGTTAGAGGAACCCAATCAGCAATTCCATGGCAGCAGGTCTCTTCTACCACCAGCCCACTGGTAATTAACACAATTAAATCCTTAGCTAAAGCTAAGCAGCCTGGGAAAGAGTTCTACCCTTAGCCACTTGGTTCTGAGACCCCTTTTCATTGAGCTTGGCAGTAGGAAATATATCAGCCTCTTCTTCAAAAGTCAGATTACTAGAAAGAAAGCACTTAGCCCAGTTTCTGCTCTCAGAGGCAGTCCCCCAGTACAACAGCCCTTCACTATAGCCAGCACACATAGAACAAACTGGACCTACTCCTAAAGTTTTTATAATAAACCCAAGGGTACCTGATGGACAAAGAAGCAGAAGCTGGGGCTGTGGAGGGATGTGTGTTTTCCTTCCAGACTTTGTACAATATTACTGATACATTATCTATATATATAAAAGCCTAAGTGACCGGCTGATAGCTAGGACCTGCCCTGACCACCAGGGAGCAGATACTCAATGCAGGAGCAGAAACTATAGGCATGGAAACATGGAACAGACTGATGAATTTCAGAGGGAAGCGGGTGGGGACAGAAAGAGATTAACTAAAGATCTTATATACATACTAGAGGCCCAGTGCACAGATTCATGCACAGGTGGGGTCCCTCAGCCTGGCCTGTGCCCTCATGAAATCCAGGACTCCTCAGGAGATGTCAGAGAGCTGGTTTCGGCCCGATCCCCGCAGGCCAGGCCGAGGGACTCCACCAGTGCATGAATCCGTACACAGATCCTCTAGTTTGAATATAAATGGTGCAAAAAGGATAAGGCAGTCATACTCAGTTTATTGTGGCTTGGTACACTTTCTCATTTTCCTTTACATCTAATTTTTTTCTTTTACCATGATTGATTTTCAATTTTAAAGACATATTCTATAATAGAAGTATCATTTCAAAGCACTGAAGATCTTCCTTCCCAACATTGTCCTCTGTTTGGTTCAAATAAACACACACGCAAAAGGACAAATAGTGTCATCTAAAATGAGACTCTGTTCCTACTCCATTTCTAGTCAAATTTATTTTTGCAATCCTATGTAATAAAGAGCTAATATGATAATTAGACCAAACAGCAGAAAGACTGTCCAGACAAAGTCATGGCTGCGAGGAGAGCAGGCCTAAGCCGTCCCCTGAGGGCTCCCAGATTGCAAGTCAGACATCCCCTGAGGGCTCCCAGATTGCAAGAGAGCACAGGCCTGGCTGAGGGACCCCCTCCACCATCACCCTGAGGGCATGAGTTTCATGCACTGGGCCTCTAGTAATTATATAAAGGGGTATATCTTAACATGATAACTGGCACATACTCAGGGCTTATTAAATTTTGATATCTGGAATCTAGTTAAGTTGGTGAAATGCGTTGTGGTACACAGGCCTTGATCACTAATGGAATTAGAACTGACTGGTTGATGTCACAATGGGTGTCATACATTATCCTTGTTTTTAGTTTTGTTTTTTCTCTAACATCTGTTTTGAGGTATAATTTACATACCACAAGACTCACCCATTTAAATTTATAATTCAATGATCTTTTAGTAAGTATGCAGAGTTGTATAACTATAACCACATATAGTACTAGAACATTTCCACCACCCTGTAAAAATCCCCCAGACTCGTTTGCAATCATATTTATTACATCCCAAGACAATTACTAATCTACTTTCTATTTCTATAGCTTTGGCTTTTTTTTTGGGGGGGGGGGGGGGGCATTTTATTTAAATAGAATGATAAAAACACATAGTCTTTTATACCTGGCTTCTTTCACTTAACATAGCATCTTTATACCACAGCTTTAATCCATTCACCAGTGCATGGACATTTAATATTGCTTTAAAAAATCCTTTCCTGAATATATTTGTCTCAAATGCATCATAAAAGTATCTTGCAGATGACTTATGTTTCCTCCCTGTATAACTAAAGGGATTGACAGGTACTTCCTCAGGGAAGCGCCTCGAAAAAGCTGTGCCAAGAGCTCATGAAAACTGCCCCAACATGCTGTTGCACAGGTTGTGGACAGCTAAGCCAGATACAATGCCATTGTTAAGCCCTAGATCCTTTCTCTACCTCTCTTTCTGTGGAGGGAAGCACAGGAAAATGAGACTTAGTCTGAAAATCCAGACTATGGGTCTTATAACGCCAAGGCCCCAGGGCATTGAATTCTCCTGGGAAAGAAAAAGAAAGAAACTCAGAGGCAGCATCAAGATTCTAAGTCCTAAGCAACAAAGGAAGAAAGGGATTGGCATGACCTGGAAGGGTAGGGACGCTGGAGGAAAGCGGCGTTCTTACTCAGTGTTAGGAGAGCGCCAAAAGGTTGCTGCTGGTCTGAGGCACCAGCTGGGCCTTTGTGGGGAGGAAGGAAAACACTGTGGTGTTATTCAACGGCACCTCCAGACCAGTCCCACGGGAAACTGGTCCAAGTTCCTTAAACAGTGGGGCCAGTAAAATTGAAAGAGCAAGGCTACCTCTTGAGGGCCTAAAATATCTGTGGCCACTAAATTAAAATATCAGGTCAGAGACCACCCCAGATCTCCAAAGAGTGGCATTCACTTTGATTGAGAGGCTGGCTCCTCCAGTGGGGAGCAAACCATGGGCTGGTGGGATGGGGGAGAGAGCAGGGAGACAGCCCCAAGCAGCCAGCAACAGTGGGAGGAGACGGATGGCGAGCAGCTGTGGAAGTGGAACACTTAACAACAGTAGGAAAACTATAACCGCTGAAGGCCGTGCGGTAAGGGAGATGCCTCCATGGTTTAGAATTCTTTAGCACCGTTCAGTGGGGAAACCCCAAGACATTTGATACCAAATCTATGATGTAGAATTCAGGCACCTCACACCTGCCTTGTGCTTTCCTGCCTCTGTGGCCGGAGGCTGTGCCTGCTGCCTGGAATATACTTTCTTGGGTTGGACTCGTAGGAACAATTCCTCTTTATTCTTCAGGTCTAAGCTAAAAGGTATCTCATCAGAGCCCATCCTTATGAAAAGATTCCCAGTGATAGTCTATCACAGTCCTCTTTTTCCTTGAGAACGCTGAGGTATACATTTCTCCCACATTTTGACATCTCTGGTTAGAAGCTCCAGAGATGACTCCTTCCTCTTCTGGACACCCCTAACTTTTGTTTCTTTTCCCACGGTAGCCATTATACAGCCTGTCTTGTGGTATGGGTGGGTGTGCATCTGTTTGTCTGCCTCAGAAGGCTTTGTCCTGGAAGTCAGGACTATTTTTATTTGTCTTTGGGTCTTGCGCATGGAAGGTGTCTCGTGCCCTTGCTGTATCAGAATGAAGGGCCTCAGAAGATCAGCCTTACCTGGACAACTGGCTCCGTGGTTGTGTGTCAACCTATGATCGAGGCCAGTGGCCAGCAAACTGCAGCTCGTGAGCCACATGCGGCTCTTTGGCCCCTTGAGTGTGGCTCTTCTACAAAATACCATGGCCTGGGCGAGTCTATTTTGAGGAAGTGGCGTTAGAAGTTTAAGTTTAAAAAATGTGGCTCTCAAAAGAAATTTCAATCATTGTACTGTTGATATTTGGTTCTGTTGACTAATGAGTTTGCCAACCACTGGTCTAGGAGGTCACAGTTCAATTCCCAGTCAGGGCATATGCTGGGTTGTGGGCTTGATCCCCAGTGTAGGGCATGCAGAATGCAGCTGATCAATGATTCTTTCTTATTATTGGTCTTCTCCCTTTCCCTTCCTCTCTGAAATCAATTAAAAAATGTATTTTTTTAGAAAGATCAGCCTTGGCCTATTATTCAGCACATGCTCCCTGAGGCACTTAGGTTTTGTTTTTATGTACTAATATTCCAGATTAGACGAAAATCCTGCTCATCTCAAACTCTCATGGGTCTTCGGGTGTGGCCAGGAACAAAGAGCTGGTTTGAGCCCAACTCAGCTCAGAGAGTGCCTCCAGCAGTTCATACCAAGTTCATGTCCTGAAGAATGGTTGTCTGAGGCTTCACTGGGCCCTGGGAGTAGAGAGGTTCCTGCCGGGTCCTTGAGGTGCAAACCGATTCCCTGTGGTTCTGAGAGCAGGGCCGATGCTCTCTGTGGACCACACAGCCACTGGGGCCTCGTGAATTCTCTGTGCAGCCAAATCCTGGCTCTGACACTCATCTTCTGGGTGATGAAGTGCAGATCCCTTAAGCCTCTTGCTCATCAGCTCATTGGTCTCTAAAATAAGAAGTCTAATGCTAAAGTTGCTCTACACCATGTACTGGTGTGAAAACTAATAAATACAAAGCATTCTCAAGCACTCTGAGAGGGCTCCGTGCTAAGTACAGTGAAAAGAATGTGGCCAGAGGCCTCGGACCTGTGCCAGCTGGAACCGGCCCTGGCCACTCTCCCATGCTGCTCCCAGGTGACGCCGGTTTGGCTGAGGTTCCGCCAGGACCCACACGTCAGCGTTTCCAGAGGGAGCCTCGGGTCCACCCTGGTGGGCGTGTGCTCAGAAAGCCCCTGAGGGAGCCGGGACCCACACAGGGCCATTGCCAACGCCATCTCAGAGAACCAGTTCACGAATGTTCCCAACTCTGGCATTGCTCTGTGCTTTCGACCAGCAGCTAATCACTTGTGATATGAAACTCTTAAAATAAAACTCCTTTTATTTTAATAATTTTTTGGTATCAGGGAACATAGCTTTGGGCAAATTTTCAGTCTTATACTAGCACATACCTACACAATGCCTAAACTGTTGGCCAACCGAACCATTTCCTTGGAAGATGGATCCAGCCAAGATGTTTGATGTTGCTTAGCCACACCAGTTAACTGGAGTTTCACTTCCTACCCACTCGCGTAGATGAAGCCCAAATTAATTTTGTTCTTGGTCACCTTTCATAAAATCTGAAATCTGAAAGTTCAGCCCTAACCACAGTGCAAAATGGGCAGTCTTGTTCTTGACCTTTTTGACAAAGGGCCCTCCCTCCAAGTCATACCAACCTGGGGGAGGAAATGAGCCAGACAGCCTGAATGACGACAGAGAGGGTGAAATAACCCCTCCTCAGGACAATGCCTTTTCCTGTGTCTGGAGGCTCCTCCTATTCCCACACTGGTTTCTGCATCCGTTACGCCACCAGGGATCCTCTTTCACATCAAAGTGTTCCTCCTTGGGCTTCGCAAGTAGGGGCATAACCTCGGTTTCTACAGGAAGGAATTTTCATCCCAAAGGAGAAGGGAAAACCATGTGTTTGGTTGCTATACAATTACATGCTAGTTTTTCATTTTATACTCATGCTCACCAAAAATACAGGCAGGCCTCTAGCTTCTATAGGTCAAAGAGTCAGGTCCTATAATCCTGTAGGTCACGTGGAAAGCATTAAAAAAAAATTTTTTTTTTTAAACTGTAGTCATTCGGTCTTCATTCATAATATTAAAATGCCTGAGTCAGGAAAAACTTTGGTAGAAGACATAATTCTTTTATACTTCTAAAACACATGAAAAGCCATAAGCTGGACAGATTTTAAGAAAGAGCGGTTGAAGAAATCCTGCATTCCATCTTAGACAAGACTACTGGGACCCTTCTTGGGAGGTCTGCATTTAAATCCAGTTTTGAACTGTTCCATGTAATGGGTGGTGACGAAGCACTGAAGCTCCCCCAGAGCTGTCATTTGTGTCATTATCAAAAGCACTTATTTAGTACCCACCATATCTTATGCACGGCAGATGTTGGAGAAGGCATGTTCTTGTCTTTCTGAAGTCTCCGATAAAAAATGGTACAGCTATCCTGGGGGAAATGGGCTATAAATCAGAACCTTTGGGCAAGAGAAGGCAGATCCAATGGCACTCTCTTAAAACAATGTATAATTTGGAGGAAGAAGAAAATAGACAAAGTGGAGCACCACAAAAATTTAACTTGTGAGCCCGACCGGGGTGGCTCAGTGGTTGAGCATTGACCCATGAACCAGGAGGTCACAGTTCAATTCCCATTCAGGGCACATGCCCGGGTTGCAGGCTTAATCCCCAGTAGAGGGTGTACAGGAGGCATCTGATCAATGATTCTCTCTCATCATTGATGTTTCTATCTCTCCCTCCCTTTCCTTTCCTCTCTGAAATCAATAAAAACATATTTTTTTTTATTATTTAACTGGTGGGATATGTAGAAAATATAGTTCATTGTCTTTGAGGCGGACCCTTTTGAAGAGGATCACATTTGGGAGCTGGGAGATATTAATCAAAAGATGGCATAGGTTTCAAAAAGTGAGAAAATGTTTTCCTAAAGGCATTAATTCATTAATTCATTGGCTTGCTCGTTCATAATTTATCAACTGCTTCCTGGAGGCCCAAATATGTAGCTGGCACTGTGAAAGGTGTAAAACAAATAACCTCAGCCATCCCTATAAAACTCCTGCACAGGCGTCCATGATGGCACAATGTTTACACTGGAAGGAAATGCCATTGTCCTAATCCTGACGAACACACTTGGTAATTTGGAGGCAGTTAGGATGCTCTGAATCACCTTGGGATAAACAAGGACCAAAGCTTACAGACAGACAAGCATAATTCATAACTTAGCGCCAATCACTTCAAGGCAAGCTCCCTTTCTCTTCTTTTTCCCCTCTTCACTCTGGCAGAGGGGAAGAAATCAAGCCCTGTGGCTTGTGAATTTCTCCTAACAATTAGAAAAGGTTTCTTCACCAGAGGAGAATTCTTCAGGCTTTACACTTAGGCTGAGGGAAAATAGCATCGAAAATGAATCAGCCGAAACCGGTTTGGCTCATTGGATAGAGTGTCGGCCTGCGGACTGAAAGTTCTCAGGTTCCATTCCTGTCAAGGGCATGTACCTTGGTTGCGAGCACGTCCCCAGTAGGGGGTGTGCAAGAGGCAGCTGGTCGATGTTTCTCTTTCATCGACGTTTCCCGCTCTCTTCCTCTCTGTAAAAACTCAATAAAATATATTTTTTAAAAAAGAAAAGAAAATGAATCAGCTCTTCCACGAGGACTTGGCAATCGTACTATCACTAGAAGGGGGAAAGGAAGAGAAAAGGAGAGCAAGGCAGAAGAGACGAGATGCCACTCCACCCGAGCCACCCTCGTGTCTGAGAAGCCAGAGGTCAACATGGAGGACAGTGACCACGACCCTGAGGGACAGGAGAGGAAAGGACAACCAAGGCAGAGCATCGCCATGCTCTATGTGCTTCATACATGACCTCCTTTAGTCCCCACAAATAGCTTACTAGGAAGGCGCTAACATAAGCTTAGCGCTTTTGGCAGGACAGTCCTGATTTTTAACAATTTGTCCCAAAATCAGGACTGTCCCACCAAAAGTGGGATGTCTGGTCACCTTACACTAATAGTGCCTATTTCATGGATGAGGATCTAAAGCTCAGTGAATATAAGGCTCTTGCCCTAAGTCATACAGCTAGTGGGCAGCAGAGCCAGGACTTAAATCCAGGAGTACCTGAGGTCAGTGCTCATGGATTTTCCCCTAGGCCACACACACTCCACTCTAGGCTCAAAGCGCCAGAGAAAAATATAGGTACGTAAGCCCCCAACCAGCTGCGGGACAAATACTCCTTTAACAGCTCCTGCCCGGACAGACCCTCTAGGAATCTGTCAGAGTACTCTTCAAATAAGTTTCCCCCTTTCTTTCTCTCACCCAAATTCTTTATAGTGTTTTTATAACATCACTCGTGGTTTATATTTGAAAGTGAGTATACTTTGCTATCTGAAGTGTTTGTTGGGGACAATGCTACGTAAATCCTAACATTGTGATGAATAACATGAGATAACCATGTATACAAAATATTGCAAAACAAAATAATTTTTTAAGAGATTTTTTTGTCTATTTTTATCAGTCTGAGGCAAAACTATACTATGTTCTATTTATATAGTTACTTCCTAACATTTTTCTATTTTTTCCCCCCATCCTGTCATTCTTTCCCCTGGTAATCTCTAATATAGCCAAGGAAGAGGAAGCAAGAAGTGGTACCACCTGTGCTTACTAATTATAGTGCTAGGCCTGGGTACTTGGTTTGAATGTTGATTACCCCCCAAACAGCTACCCCTACCTCTTCCTTAGAACTGGCAACAATTTAAATTCAAATGTCTTCATGACAGGCGGTTTTATTTTATGTGGCACACCAAAGGAGTGAGTTGGTTTGGGTGTGTTTGGTTTGGGCCTTTTTTTTCTCCCTTTTCAATTTTGGTAGAAGGTGGTGCTTCAGAAAAGTATGTTCAGTTGGCCTATACCTTTGGAAAACTTTCTGGAGTTGTTCTCCCCATATGCCACAAGCCTGAACCCAGCAGGGTGTTCTATCTCTGTGACTGATTTCATTCAGGGATTTTCCTTTGGAGTCTGCCAAGAAGTTCCAGATGTGATGCGTTGGTTTTCTGGATGCGAGTTACCTGTCCGTTGGGAGCAGCAGGAGACCCCTGGTTTGGGCCACCCACAACTGACAGATGGCAGTGTCTTTGGTCACTGATGATGTTGGCAGGATTCAACGCAGCTGAGAAGAGAAAGAAACCATAATGCCCCTTAATGATTTCCTTTGCTCCTCCCAGTCATTCTAGTAAAGAAAAGAAGATTTGAGAAAACTCCTGCACCACATGTGCCACATTCACATCTGGACAAGGCCTTGAGGGAATCTCCCTGGAAACAGAAAAAAAAAAAGAAAATCCCTCTAGGTAATGGTCACTCCTTCACTGCAGAGCCCAGCATGGTTGTGTATGGGGGAGGGGACAGCTCTTGGTTTGTGAGCATAGCCAGCTGCAATCTGGCTGGTTCAGTAAAAAAATTAAAACTAATTTCACCTAGACATTTTTATTTTAGATTAATTTACAGTCATCTAAAAAAAAATAAATAAAAGGTACCTATTCTATATAATAAAGAGGTAATATGCAAATTGACCCTCATGCCCTCACACAAGATGGCCACCCTCATATGGTCAAAGGTGGCCGCCACAAGATGGCTAGCAGGAGAGGGCAGTTAGGGGTGACCAGGCTGGCAGGGGAGGGAAGTTAGTGGTGACCAGGCCAGCAGGGGAGTGCAGTTGGGGGCAATTGAGCTGGCAGGGGTGCAGTTAGGTGTCGATTAGGCTGGCAGGGGAGTTGTTAGGAAGTGATCAGGCTGGCAGGCAGATGAGTGATTGGGAGCCAGCAGTCCCAGATTGTGAGAGGGATGTCTGATTGCCAGTTTAGGCCTAATCCCCACAGGGCCTGATCCCAGATTGAAGAGGGTGCAGGCTGGGCTGAGAGACCCCCCCCCCCCATTGCATGAATTTCATGCACCAGGCCTCTAGTTATATACATAAAAGTATTAGTGAAGGACTATGAATGCATAATAAAATTTTTATATACAGAACTTTTTTCATGAAAAAATGTTTGGGAAAAGTCTGTATTCTGGATTTAGATTCCTTCAAGAAAAACAATAATTTGAGGCATCCCAAAAGAGCATGTCTGATCAGGACCATGGCCTATGAGAAGGCCAAGTTCTAATAATAGACTTTAATATAATTTTTAAGGTTCTTCAATTAAAGGGTGCATTAGCACACCTTTACATGTTTTAGTGCTTTTTTATATAGATACATGTAATTTACTGTGTTCTAGTTGAAAAATATTTTTTATCTTCATATAGTGGAATTAACTAATCCACAGGCTTTGGAGTCTTAAAGACCCAAGTTCAAATACAATACTGACCTTTCAGAAATGACTCAACATCTCAAAGCCAAAGTTTCCACACTAATGGAATGGTCATAGCTATTTCACAGAGTTGTGAGAATTCTGTGAGATCATGTATAACTAACATTTAACATAGTTCCTGTAAGATGGGAAACAGTGATTGGCAGTTATGAATACAATCATAGCTATTCCCTCTTTGATTCCCATCGCTTCCACTCCAGCCCACTGTTCATATCACTAACAATCTAACTCCAGGTGGGTTTCATGGTGAATAGCTAAGAGCATGGACTCTGAAGCTAAGAGCATGGGCTCTGAGGTCCTGCTGCCTGGGCTTAACTCCAGTCTCCACTGTTACTGGCTTTGTGACTTGACGCGGGTTACTCACCTCTGCTTCAATTTCCTCACCTTCAAAACATTAGCTAATTCCTAAAATTATTGTGGGGATAAAATAAGTTAATATATGTAAAACAATGCCCAGCTGTAGTAAACTCTCAGTAACTATTAGCCATTATTATTATTATTATTTTGATGTCTATTAATGCAATGGAATCATAACTTCCTGAAGTCAAGTTGCTGGACTATAATGTCTATAAAGTCTGCTCTCTGTATCCCCAACCACTTAGCATATTATCTGGCACAGAGTGGGGCCCCAGTAAATGCTGACTTTAACCATCATATATGTAGACTCTGGCTTTCTAACCACTCTTTCACTCTGTGATAGCTCCCCTCAAGTCCATCCGAACCAGCAACCCAGGTCTCCCCAATCCTGTCGCATGTAATCTCCCATTGCTCCCCTACACATAATGTCCAGCAAACATTGCTGATGTCCTCCACCAGCCATGCACTGCAGGGAGGGGGGCCCTCAGCCCTGGCTGCAGGGGGGAATCCATATTCCTTTAGGTAAGTCAAGGTGATCTCATTCCTCTTGCCTATGGCTGTGGAGGTATGCACCTACACTGGAATTTTGACCAGTTACATGAGAGAGTAAGCCTTGGAAGAGGGGAGAAGTATCTGAGAAAGATTTCCCTCAATGGTAAAGACAGACAGATAGGAAGAGTCTCCTCCCGTAGATAAGTGGCATCTGCATGAGAGGCCTGGAGTTGCTGCAGCAGTCTTGCATCCAGAGGGGCCTAAGCCAAAGCTCTGAGGATGGCTGAGGATGCACTGATCTGCTGAACTAGTCAACCCTGCACCCCCTAGCTAGAGCACTCAGAGTTTTCTGTTACTGCAGCCCTAAGACAACCCACTCCCCAAATAAAGGCCCAAAATAGAACTCCTCCAAAAGTAACTTATATCACATATTCAGCTCATTGAATTTTCACAAACTAAAAATACTTGTGTAACCACCATTGAAGTAAAATTCAACGTCATTAATAGTTCAATAAAGAAATAAAAATTAAAACTTTTTTTAACCTGACGAATAGGCAAAGATGAATGATTACTATTCTTTTTCTTAACTTGGATGTAGAAAGTATACTCTCATATACTTTTGGTGAGAGTGTAATTTGGCAATATGTATCAAAATTTTAAATATGTTTACCTGATGGTTCAGTGCTACAACTTCTAGGGATTTATCCTAAGGAAATAAACAGATGTACAAAGAGACATATCAATCGTCATTCCTGGGGTTTCACAGCAAATATCTGCAAATAATTCAGGTAGCCATCCAAAGAGAATTGGTTAAATAAATTTTTGTGTATCTTTAAAAAGAGGAGATCTTTATGAATTGACATAGAACACTCACCATGATATACTGTTCAATAAAAATCATCATGTCGTCAAATACTAACTATGGTCGGTCTGAGCCCATTTATAGTGGTTATCTCAGGGGGATAAACGTGTGGGCAACATCTACTCTGTGCACAATTATAGTGTTTACTTTTGTGAATCAGTGGGCACATGTTACTGTTTTCATCAGAAGTCACGCTGAAAGAGCTGAGAACAACACCCCACATTTGGTGTTGGATGGGCCCCCCACCCCAACATACCAGCCCTCCCCTCCTGACTCCCACCTACCGCAGGTGAGGCTGTGGTTCTCACCCAGTTGCCCCTGAACCACTGGTCAGATACAGTCCGCAGGCCTACGCTCTACCCACTGAGCCAAGCCAGTTTTGGAGGAACTCTGTCATTTTACTCAATTGTGCTGTGAACCTTAAACTGCTCTAAAAGATAAAGCCTTTTTTTTTTTTTTTAATTCTCTAAGCATAAGAAATGTTCTTCTTGGGAAATGTCTTTTATTTCTCTCATTGGGAGAAAAATTAACTGGGGTGAGCTAAAATCAGGAAGGTTTAAACGACTGGCTTTCTAGGTAGCCTGTTTCTGAATACCCACTGACCAGAGCCGCCTAAACAACGCCCGTTCTTCACATACCTTATCTGCCCGGGGATGTTTTGTGCTCAGAGATGCATTTTCACCCAAAGCATTTGCAGGCGTAGATGAAATCAAATAGAGATGGTTTTCAATCACTTGCGATGCTTAAAATATTTATAATCCTTTCTATAGCCAAAGGCAGCCAGGCTAATTATTTACCAAGCAAGTGGAAATGACTTCCCCAGGGAAGTGGCAGAACTTACACATGAATTGGGAGAGAGCTTGGTAGTTAGTTGGAGTTCAGGGACTCTCAGAAGCATCTTTGAGTGGGTCTGTGCTAGCCTCACGTAAGAATGGGACTGTTGTGCTACCACTGACACATTTGCTACTGAAAAGATCAAAGGCTGCTGGCGTGGCTTCTGCAGCTACTTGTCCTCTCATTCATTTCGAGTATCTCTAAAGAGCTGGAGGGAGACAAATCTGTGCTCTCTGGGGCTACAAGGTAAGAGCCTCTAGATTCCAGGAGAGAGATTGAATGGAGAGGGGAGGTTATCGGGGTTCCACGAAGGGCTTTAAATTTCCTACTGAAGAGCTTTTTATTGGTAATGACGGTGATTTTATGGGTTTGCTAATTAGAAGGCCAATTAAGGTTTATTTTCATTTTTTTTTCAGACAACACTGTAGCATCTAGGCTTGAAATGGATGCTTCCTGTCATCTGCCCCCTCCGAAAATAACAACAGTAATAGTTCCCCTCCAAAATAACGACAGTAATAGTTTAATTATATTCTTCCAGATGTTTTCCGATGCCATACATAAGTGTTTATTGGTATTGGTTATATTTTTAGATATCACATTTGAAATTTTGTTGGTCATTCCAAGTTCTTCTTGAAATGTTCATTTAATGACAGAGGTTTGGAAACTTGATGGAAAGACCAACAGCTTGGCCTAAGGTTGCCCAACAAGTGACTGTCTAATGTTGAAATTCCTGATCTCCACCTCACATCAGTAATGATAACGCTTCCTAAACACTGCCAGCTGTGTTTTCTGAGTGTGAAGAAAAACTAGCCTGTAAGGGTTTTTTAAGCCAGAAACCTAGAAGTTATCCTTAACAATATCCTGTCCCTCGCTACAGAGTTTGATTATCCACAACAACGTCCAACCAATTTGCTATCCTTCCTTGATCATGTCTCTCCATCTTCATCATCACTACCTTGGTCCAGGTCATTGAAACCTCCCATCTGAACTGCGGATTCATCTATTCATCTATTCTCCACAAAACAGTTAGAGCGGTCACATAATTCTGTCATCCACTTATCAAAGGCTTGGCATTGGATGTACAACAAAATCCTCACACGATGTTGCATTCGGTTCTTACACGAAACTCCTCTGCCTCCCTGTCAGGCCTCAGCCACTCTCATTTCTCAGGCTCAAAACATGTTGGCTTCCAATTGCTGAAGTGCCCATGTTCCCTCCTGGCTCAGAGAGGGGGGCCCAGCTATTCTCTCTGCCTGGGATCTTCTTCCTCCACCTCCCTACTTCATCTGGTCATTCAGTCTTCACTAGCCAGCTCAGACACCACTTTGTCAGGATAAGTTTTTACTGTACGTCTGTGTGATTGTTTGGTTAATGTCTCCGTTGCCCAGGAGACTGTACACCACATGCAGCCAGGGCTGTCTTAGTACCTGGTTTCCCCAGAAACTAACAAAGTGCCTGCCACGTCGCTGGAACTGAAATATTTGCTGAGTCAATTTACTTCCCATTAAAGGAGCTTAATTTGCTCACAATTAAAGGACTATTTTCGGTGGTCCTGGACCTTGTTTTCTGGTAAAAGAGCCAAAGTAGGAGTTTTCTCTGTCCTTCAGGGACCACCCATGCACCAACCTACTCCAGCTACAGATTGTGCTATGTTCAGCTCCAGGTTTTGCTATGTTCAACCTTTCTAATGCTGCCACCCTTTAATACAGTTCCTTAAGCTGTGGTGACCCCCAACCATAAAATTATTTTCGTTGCTATGTCATAACTGTTATGAATTGTAATGCAAATATCTGTGTTTTTCCAATGGCTCAACCTTAGAAAGGTTGAGAACCACTGAGCTAGACCATGCATGCTTGGATAAGCAGAGATGACATTACACATATGGATAGCAATACCAAATCTCCCCCTTTCGCCGGGACCTGTTTGGCTCAATGGATAGAGCGTCGGCTTGGGGACTGAAGGGTCCCAGGTTCGATTCCGGTCAAGGGCATGTACCTTGGTTGCGGGCATATCCCCAGTGGGGGGTATGCAAGAGGCAGCTGATCAATGACTCTCTCTCATTGATGTTTCTAACTCTCTATCTCTCTCCCTTCCTCTCTGTATAAAAATCAATAAAATATATTTTAAAAAAAAATCTCCTCCTTTAGAAGGTGAAAAGGTGATTTTTTTCAAAGGTTTCAATTAATTTATTTTTTTCATTGTGTTTTTAGCTGGGGAAATAAACAACAAAAAAAATCCATAATTACTTTTTCATCCTTTGGCGCCCTCTTTTGACAGTAAACTCAATTGCAGTAAAATTATACCAAGTTTACTAGCTAAGAGGAAGGTATTTTCAAGTATTGTTACCATTTAGATTCTAGGTGAATTTACAGTCTTTGGGAAAATCTGACAACTCTTTAAAGAAAAGCTGCATTTACGGATTTAGGCTACACAAACATTTTTGTCACATCTCAGGCTTCTGCAGTAGGCCAATGTTAGAACTCTGAATAAAATTGTGATAGAATTTCCAAGTCTTTTAAATAGCAGTAAGAAAGAATCATCTTTGTTCCTGCAGAAAATACACTCTGCGCAGAGCAGCCAGATTATCTTTTTTCTTTTATTGCCTAAGCAAAAAAACAGACTTATACTGGAAATAAGGACAAAACCAATATTAAAATACAATACTTAAAAATAAAATAAAATATAACACTTATTTAAATATTTCCATTTTTGAAACTATTGTAGCTCAAAAATAATGTTAGTTTTTTTCCAAACATATGGCCCACTTTTCACGTAAAAATGGATAAATCAGTGTAAAAGGATACCTCAATTTTGTATATGATTTTAATCAGAAGCACAATTATTGGGTTATAAATATTTTTTAAAGTATTGAAAATTAAAACAAACAAAAATATGACAAAATTCCCTAAAATAAATTGTATGTGTTTGTTTTTCAGAATTTTTAGGAGACACATGTAGAACAGAACCTAAGAACCTTAAAGTTGGCCACTTTAAATTCTTCAGTGGTGAGTCAAGAGAACTCTCCCATTTTTTTCCTGTGAAGTAGCCAGTGGAGATAAACGAAAGGATGATGAATCACTAGATTAGAATCTACAGCTCAGTTCTGTATATCAGAAGTACAGTTGGATGCCGAGGCAGTATCTGGAAGACAAGAATCCTTAGAGAAAGCATTGGCTGCCAAGTCGGCCAAATCTGGTATCATCCTGAGTCGGTCATTCCTTTGTGGCTTGACTTTTTGAAAATGCTTTGACTCTTCTCCTTCTCAGCTTCTGATCTGTGCATTGGAGAGAGAGAGTAACATGCTGATAGCTGTAGTAAGGATTAAATGCAACAATGTAGGTCACGTGTCATACGTTGAATTATAATGTCACGTGGAATTATAACGCAAGCCATGTGTCACTTTAAACTGTCTAGTAGCCATGCAAAAACAGTAAGAAGATACAAGTGAGTGTCATTTTAATATTAAATTTTATCTAATCCGATATATGTCAAATATTATCATTGCAACATGTAATCATTATAAAAATTTTAGTAAGGTATTTTACCCTCTTTTTTTCATACGAAATCATAGAAATTTAGCGTGTATTTTATACCAACCACACATCTCAGTTCAGACACTAAATTGTTAATGGTTAATGTGAAATGTGGGTCTACAAAGCAATAAACTTGTCTTTAATGAAAAATTATTTTACACTCCTTTGGTGTGTTTTTTTAATATATTTTTATTGATTTCAGAGAGGAAGGGAGAGGGAGAGATAGCAACATCAATGATGAGAGAGAATCATTGATTGGCTGCCTCCTGCACACCCCACCGTGTGTAATCAAGTCCCCCAGCTGGGCATGCACCCTGACCTGGAATCGAACCGTGACCTCCTGGTTCATAGGACAGTGTTCAATCACTGAGCCATGCTGGTCAGGTGACACTGCTTAAGTTTACAAAGTAAAGTAAAATTTGAGAGTCAGTATCACAATCTATCTGGTCACAGTTTAAGTGTTCACTCTCTCTGCAAGGCTAATAAGGAGCTAACTGTGATAGTTAATTTATGTGTCAACTTGACCACCACTGGGTGTCCAGATTGAACACCATTTCTGGGTGTGTCTGTGAGGATGCTTCTAGAAAAGGTGAGCATCTGAACTGGTGTCCTCAATAAAGTAAGTAGTCCTCTACAATGCCGATGGACATCATCCAACCTGTTGAGGGCTGGAACCAAACAAAAAGCAGGAAGAGAAATCCACACCGTTTTCCTGCCTCACTTCTTAAAGGGACATGTCATCTCATCGTCTCGGTCCTTAGACTGGGATTTACCTTATCGGCTTCCCTGGTCCTCAGGCCTTTAGACTCGAAGTGAGCTACACCACCAACTTCTCTTGGTGTCCAGTTGACAGGTGGCAGATCTTGGGAGTTCTCAGTCTCTAAAACATGTAAGCCAATTCCCTCATAATAAATCCTCAAATATATTATTTCTCTGGAGAACTCTAATATACCAACATATTGGGCAGCACAAATCTAATACATTCCCGGCCTATAGCAGTTTCTGAAAAATTCTAACTCTAGTATCATCTCTATCCTAGTTCTGCCACCAACTAAGTGACCTTGATCACATCTTTGACCTCTCTGGACTTCACTTTCCTTACCTGTAATTTAGTGTTGAACTACATGATCTTTGAGATCCCTTCTAATCTATAATTTTATATTTTTAAACTCTCCTCCCACACTCCTTAGTTTCCCCAGACTTCCAGGAAGGAAAGCAGGACCATCAGTGCTGTCCTACAATTGCAAATGAAGCATCAACTCTGCAAAGACCTGAAGACACAAAGACAACTACAAGACTGGCCAGCTTACAGTTGAATGATGTAATTCACTATAACACATCGAGAGCAAGCTATGCTTGTGCTGTAAATAACCACTGTGCAATAGTTTCATTGAGTTCACAGAATTATTGTTTTAGTTTGTCAAATTTATGAAAAATCACTGTAACCATGTGTTTGGCACCTACATACAAAATAACTAGTGTATTGGGATTTTTTTCCTCATTTTGAACCTATGTTCTAAGGTTTCATGTGGCCATAGGAAAAGTAGGCTAAGATATATTAGAGGCCTGATACATGAAGATTCATGCAAGAATGGGCCTTCCTACACCTGGTTGCTGGCACCACCTTCATTCCGGCTGGAGCTGCCTTTTCACTACTGCCCAGAGCCACCTTTCCACCTTCTCATGCTGCCCAGAGGCCCAGAGTGGCTGGAGCAGTGCAGAATGCCTGCATCGTTGCCATGGTGACAACACAAGTGTCTTGCCCCTCCCCTGGCTGCTTGGAACCTGTGTATGCAAATTAACCCACCATCTTTGTTGGGTTAATTTGCATAGACACTCATCATTGGCTGGTTGGTATCTTGAAGGTACAGTCAATTTGCATGTTACTCTTTTATTAGTGTAGATATACATCTTTTTTTGAAACGTGCTTTATCTAATCTATCAGGTCTAGGAGCAGTGTGTCCTGATCTGCTCACCAAGACCTTCCTGAGAATAGCAAGTCCTCTTGCCAACATTTGCCAAGCAGGTACCAGCCAGTGAGTTGAAAGTTTGCATAAAGCAATTTTCAGCTGAGGCAAAGCATTCAGAGCCCCAGCTGGCCTAGTCAGCAGTATCTCTTCCAACTCACCTGGTCTAAATGCTGAACATGGTCCAGAAAATAACCCATTTCAGCCTCAGTTGCTGAGACTTACAATTCACCTCTTTGCAATTTAGAACACATGCTGGTTCCATTTGCTAATGGTGGCCACAGCCCTGTCCTTCCACATTCCATCACTAACGGACAAAGAGGCAGCTCTACATTTCACTGGACCCTGATGTATAAAGCCATTTAGTGTTTCTTAGGACTCTGAAGTATTTATTTCTGCCCCGCATAGATGCTATTCTCTGCAATGAAATGGGAAAACTTCTCAAAAATCATTTCATGATCTAGCTGGTAAAAACATAAAAGCGATTAAAACAGAGGCAAAGAATCCACATGTAGCTGTTACCTTAATGATTAAAAACATGCCGCTCATTAATTTAATCTGACTGTGGGCCCTTTTTGTGTGTACGGCATTATATAATGTCGTACTCCAGCTAAAAGGACTTGTCCCATGCCAAGTCTGGCTCCCCATTTCTTCTATTACTGAGAAGTCACTGGTACAATCCAAAATGATTAAAGCCATAGAGATTGAATCGCAGACAAAGAGCTTCAGGCGGCACCAGGGATGGGAAAATAAAACTTCAGCTGAGTACAGGGCTCAAGGGACTAATGATCAAAACAGTCAACTTTTTTTAAAAGCTGGAAAATTCAACTTTCTAGTTCACAACATGGCATAAAAAAAAATAACTGACATAGCTTATTAATATACTAATACTTTTTCTGTGGGAGGAGTTACTCCAGGGTCCCTAAAAGAGAATCCTTAAAATTATATATGTATTGTACACCAAATGTCAGGAGCTTAAGAAAATTAAGGAAACAAAGATTCCTGGGTCCAGTTCTCTTTGTCCACAGCAACTCGTATGAAACTGGAGACATTTTTTGAATTTGATTATTGGGATGATGATTATGAGCAAAATAGCATCTAAAACATTTAATCAGAAAACACAACAGACTCAAATTAACATCCCACAAAATTAGAGAAAACATTTTTTAATTCTTCAAATTACCTCTATGCATTTAAGCTATGAAAAAGACATTTTCCTCATTATAATGATTCATTTACACAAATCAATAGCAAGTAATTCAAACCTTCATTATTATTCAAAAAGTAAAGAATGTCTTTTCTATTGGTAATATCCTGCATCTCATTTTTAAATTCCATCTGAAGTCACAACTCAGAGTTGAGACTTGTTCTTTTTTTCTCTTAAGTTATAACTAATATATTAAAGCAAAATATACCCTTAGGTGATGTTAGGTAGCCTACAGAGAAGACTCCTCCCCCTGCTGTTACTAATCTCTCACACTCCATCTATTCCCAAGGGACCCTCTTCATCTAGCTCCTGATACAGATCAATTGAGTGAGGGGCACAATTCTTAGGCTACTTGTCGGTGCTCATGTTGAAATAGATCATATTTCAAACAAATAGGGAATTTTTTTCTGCTTTCCACTATTAGACAGTCAGGTCTTTTCAATGGAAAGATAATCATAACAAATGCTCTATGAATTTCCCCCACTTAACTATACATGGGTTCTTCTTCAGTCAAAGTAAGCTCATCTTCAGGGATAAAAAATGAAGAACATCTCTTAAACGGATGGCGTATGAAGCAACCCACTTTGCCTGCGTGTTGATATGAGAGCAGTACTGTCTACAAAGACAAAGAGGATAACTAAATGGTGATGCCACAATGAGTAGTTTGGCAAAGTTGGCAGTAGGATAAAGATGCCTAAGAGTAATGTGTAAGGCAAAATCTTTCTTGGCACTTTTAAATGAATGCTTTCTTTTAAATTCCTCTTTGCAGCCTGCTGTCTAACATGTTTTGTAGTGCATTTATTATATCATGCTTCAATATGAGAACTTTTAGTTTGGGATTAACAGAAATAGTTCAGCTAATGAAAATAATGATTTTTTCATGCTGTACTACATGGTAATTTAAAGCATTTCAATTAAACAAACCGGCTCATTAGAGTTCCTTGATGATGAGGCTCAGTTTGCTTTGATATGGTCAGAAATCCCAAGGATACTACTGGGATGCACCCTACCTCTCACATGAACACACTAAGGAAAGCTACAACCCGCTAAACACTTTAGAGTATCCAAACAACCTACTTTAAAAACCTTTGAAGCCATTTTGTGGTGTGGACCCAGAACAAATTACTCTTGTTTAATAAGTAGCTTCCAATTTGTGTTCCCAAAGGCATCCAAGTTCTACCACTGAGATTAATTTTTAAGTCCATTTTTTCCTCTTATATCTTATGATTATTTGAAAGCACATTGTTTATAACGTTTTTGTTGTTCTGTTACTTCTTTGTTTTTCATAGGATAGTCTTATAACGAATGTTATAATAAAAAAGTAACTGTTTTATATCATACAGCCTATCGATTCTCCCCAAAATATACTCACTTGGACATTTCTCTAAAAAACAAAAGATTAAGTGCACAAACTAAAGTGGTGAAAGTATCATTGAGAAACTGTTATTTTAAGTTGAATATTCAAATGCCTTCAGGTTTAAAAAGAAAAAGGTTTAAAAAAAAAGTTCTGCCGAAACCAGTTTGGCTCAGTGGATAGAGCGTCGGTTTGCGGACTGAAGAGTCCCAGGTTCGATTCTGGTCAGGGGCATGTACCTTGGTTGCGGGCACATCCCTGGCAGGGAGTGTGCAAGAGGCAGCTGATCAATGACTCTCTCTCATCGATGTTTCTAACTCTCTATCTCTCTCCTTTCCTCTCTGTAAAAAATCAATAAAATATATATATATTTAAAAAGTTTAAAAAAAAAGAAAATAAATAGTTCTGTTCATTTAACTGTGATTAAAAACAGATAAAAAAAATAAAAATTTCAAGTTCTTATCATAAATGAAAAGTAAGACTAACTTTTTCTATCAACAAAACAATTAGCTTCTTGAATTTAAATATCTGTTAGTTTCTTTTACATATTAGACAAACCAGTTACTGGATACAACAAATAACACAATAATCAAGCCGCTAAATTTTTCAACTAGCTCTTTTGTTGTTGTGTGCTATGGCAACAGAAAGTATAGATTTTGAGATTTCAATTCAAATCCAAGTTAACTTGTGAGAGTAATGCAGTTTTATATATGCAGGCTTGCTATTAATTACACTGTCTTTTATCTTGGTTGCAAAGGCCATTTCTGTATTAGAGTAAGTAATACCAGCTAGTAGAACGGACCCCAAGATTTCAGTGGCTCCAGACAATAAAAATTTCTCTCTAACACAATGTCCAATGTGGTCATTCCATCTTGTGACTTCAGAATAACTGGGATCTCAAAGTCCTTTTGGATTATATAATCTGAGGAAAGACATCAGAGAGAATATGAAGAGTATTTCAGGAGCTTGAGGGGAAGGGAGTCTGGGCCTGGAGGTGATGTGCCTCACATGCACCCGCATTGCACTGGTCAGAGCTCGGTTACATGGTCACAACGAAGTAGAGAAGAGGCCGGGGAACGTAGGTTAGTCAGGAGGTAATAAATGGATGTTGGTGGTCACATAGCAATTTTGCCATAAGTCTCTACAGCCTTAGCAGGAGCTTGAGAGATTATCTTTTTTTTTTTTTCCTTTAAATTGTATAATAAATATAAATGCTATGTGTAACACCTTAATCAATTAAGAAATTTTTTTAAAAAAAATAAACACTATTTAGTAACACTTAACGGACTAGTCCAACTAAAAGGTATTGTGTAACCAAAAACAAATATGATATTTAATTGTCTTTGTTTCGGGTGCCTCTTTAAGGCACATGGATTCTGGTTCTTGTTTTTTTGTTGTTGTTTTTTTTTTTTTGGGGGGGGGGGAGATGGGGGGGTTAATGACATTTTCTGAACCTCTTAGTTCTGAAAGTACTTTTCTTTTCCGCTCACCTGGCTGTCAAAAAATGGCAGACACAGCCCAGCCAATATGGCTCGGTGGTTGAGCGGTGACCTGTGAACAAGGAGGTCACAGTTAGATTCCTGGTCAGGGCATATGCACAGGTTATAGGCTCAATTCCCAATAGGGGGTGAGCAGAAGGCAGCTGATCAATGATTCTCTCTCATCATTGATGTTTCTACTCTCCCTCCCTTTCATTTTCTCTCTGAATTCAATTAAAAAAATGTATTTTTAAAAAATGGCAGACACAGTAACTTTACCTTATCTTAAATCCTGAAAGCTGGAGTGAATCAAATTAATTATCACCTGACCCTGGAACTGTGTGCCCTCAACCGGTGTTTTGGAACATGCACCTCAATTCGAAGCTGATGCTGTGTGTGTGTGTGTGTGTGTGTGTGTGTGTGTGTGTGTGTGTGTTTTCAACTGTGTTTTTTTAAAGCTTGAACCTAGACGAAACCTCAACAGTACATCCCAATAGTTGTTCAAATGATACTTCATTCGGTTTAATCAGAGGTCTGATTTCATTAGTCCTTGTTAATTACCAGGCTTTTCAAACTTTGTGCAGTGACCTCTGGTTTAAAGAAAATTCACCCATTTTATAACTAGTCTCCAAAGCAAAAATTAAGCGGAGTAGTTAGAGCCTTGGCCGGAGCACCAGGGGGTCACAGATTTGATTCTGGTCGAGGGCACATATCTGGGTTACAGGGCATGTGTGGGAGGCAACCAGTTGATGTGTCTCACATTGATTTTTCTCTTTCTTCCTCTCCTCTCCCTCTACTCTCTCTAAAATTAATGGGAAAAAATATCCTCATTCCTCAGGTGAGTATTTAAAAATAAATAAATAGCCGAGATCGTTTGGCTCAATGGATAGAGCGTCAGCCTGTGGACTGAAAGGTCCCAAGTTCGTTTCCAGTCAAGGGCATGTACCCAGTAGGCACATCCCCAGTAGGGGGTGTGCAAGAGGCAGCTGATCGATGATTCTCTCTCATCGATGTTTCTAACTCTCTATCCCTCTCTCTTTCTCTCTGTAAAAAAATCAATAAAATATATATTAAAAATAATATAATAATAAATAAATAAGCAGAAAATTGAGACAAAAGGCCAGGAAATTAGACAAAACTCCACAGTTTGATCTCTATGCTCTTTTGACTATCACAACCCCAGAGCAAAAAGCTCATATGATGTAGAAAAGAGTCATTGACAAGACTAACCCTGCAGGGACAGGCCTTGAAAGAAAGAAAAAGGGACAGACTGGTTGCTCCATCGTCACACAGTTTTGAGAGGTAGGTAGTTGTGAGGATCGAATCCCTCAAGGATTTCACACATATTTGCTCAACATTTCTACTTTGGTAACTCCTACTTTTTCAAATAGGGATCGTATGAAATTGCTCCGGCTTCATCTCTGGGCTGAGGTGCATTTGCATTATCTTCGATGTGCTTTCATGTAGTTTTAATGATTTGTTCTTGAAAATTCTGAGGGCTGAGAAAATGATAATATTGAAACAGATGGTGCTGCCAGAGCCCAAGCTCCTCCCCACAGAAGCTCAGTAGACATCTATCGTGAAGCAGTTCTTGACTCACTACATACAGCGGGCACAGTGAGTGCATGGCGGCTCTCACCTCCAAAACGCACAGCTACACTTACAATGAACTTCTCCATCTGCCAATAGATCACCAAACTCTTCCACAGAGCCCAGACTTTTCTACAAATCCTTTCCAAGAATACTTTGGACAATCCTCACTGACCTGTTGGCCACCACTCATCTATTTCCATTACTGGGTTATCGAATAGAGTAAAGCATATTTAAACTGGGAAAGAAGACTTGAAGGAGGAGAAAAGAAAAAAAAAACACCTATGTTGACTTCCTGTTTTGGTTTTCTGTGTCTAAAGACAGAGAAAGGGGCGGGAGAGGGTCGGGGGAGACAAACAAACTATGATTAAAGCCAATTCCTGACCATCTGTGATAATGGAGAGGATGGCATAGTGGGAATGAATCGAATTAGCAAATCTCAAAAGCTTCTATTAGAAATGAAGACTTGAAAGAAAATGATGTCTAAATTAAAAACGTCTCAAGAACACAAGAAGCTTAAGTTTCGTTTGAAAACAAATAGAAAAAAGAATCCATGGTAGGTAATTATGGGCAAACCTCTTTTGTCAGAGCTTTTTAGTAAGTCACTGTGTCTGCTGATTTTCTTTTCACTTCCTCCCTTCACAGACTAGTGGGTGCGATAATGTATCTGAAGAGGACAAGAAGCAAGAAGGAACAGAGGGACCAAGCTGGGGAACTACAGACGTGTTGATTGGTTCTTGAATAACCCATATCGGCAAGACTATGAAATTTCAGGATTTAAGATAGTTATTGTGTATCAGTGCAAAGGAGAAAGAAGGGTTGACTAGCCATAAGGAAAGCCTACAGGAGAGAGCTAAAAATATTTCAAAGGGGGAAAAAAATCTATGCACTAGAAAAAAATGTATCTCCATGGCAATTTTGTTCCACCCATGGATAAAAGACTCTGGATAAGGATGCTCCTGGGCCGCAACCACTGAGAGAAGCAGAAGACCATAGTAGTGGACAGACTCTAAAGCACATGTGTCAAACACAAGGCCCGCGGGCCAAATCCAGCCTGCCAGGCCTTGCAATGTGGCCCGCACTGCGCTGTCATCACTGCACTCCGCTGTCAGTTTATGACATTGTCAGTTTATGACTGTTCAGTAAACCATTCGGCCCGCGATTTAGGCTGGATTTTAGATTTTGGCCCCTTCTCTGATTGAGTTTGACACCCCTACTCTAAAGCCAGCCTCTCTGGGTTCAAGCCCCGTCCTGCAGCTTTCTGGCTTGGTGACCTTGGACAAGTCACACAACTTCTCTGTGCCTCATTCTCTTCTCTACAAAGTGTGACTGATACTAGAATCTGCCTCATCATGTTCTGAAAAGGTTTAAATGAGTTAACGCATCTAACATCAAGAACGGTTCTTGACACACAATGGGTATTCTACTTGCATATTTGCTGTTATTCTTAATTGCTACAATTAGCTAAGATCAAATCTCAAAGGAATGATAGGTACTTTTTCGAACTAGAAGGATGTATTATTGAGTTTTGTTATCGTGTGTTTTAGATGCTTCGGAGAGTATACTAGTTTTCTATTGTTGCTGTAACAAATTTCCACAAATTTAGTAACTTAACAGATTTATTATTTTACAGTACGGGAGGTCAAAAGTCCAAAATGAGTATCAGTGGGCTAAAGTCAACACAGCTCTCTTGCCTTTTTCTGCTCTCTTGGCCAACACTGCTCTCTTGCCTTTTTCATTTCTAGCAGCTGCTCATAGGCCTTAGCTCAGTGGTCTACAAACTGCGGCTCGAGAGCCACATGCGGTACGCAAGCTGCAGTTTGCCGCTGTGTTGACTAATGAGTTTGCCAACTACTGCGTAAGGCATTACCCTTACCCAGAAGTTTTGACTTCAGGTTAAAGACATTAGTACATTATTAAAATGTTTTTTTAAGTGTTTTTCCCTAAGCAGTGGTTGGCAAACTCATTAGTCAACAGAGTGGCAAATTGCGGCTCTCGAGCCACAGTTTGCCGACCACTGTCTTAGCTGGTAGCCCCCTTCCATTGTCAAAGCCAGCAATGTTAGTGCGCGCAGGCCCAGGGAAAGGCCCTGGAACTGAACATCTACCTTTGCAAGCAGAGGGCAGGGAAAGATGGGAAAAACAGGCTGGCCATTCCAGTCTGGTAATTAAGAGTTTATTAAGGGAAACTTACATATGAGGCAGGCCCATCTTGGGCAGCCGCAAGACCAAATGGGACCCCCATGCTGATTGGGGTGGCAATGAATTTTAGGGTAAGGAGATTGTTGTGGGTACTAGTTGTGAATACCAGGTAGGGAAAATTACTTTACATGCTTGACCAGGTCAGGACAATGGGCTGTTTCAGGAACCAGAACATAGTGGGAGGCAGAGGAGGGGTGCTGACTTATGTCAGAATGAACACCGATTATTACCGGTCTGTAGGGGGCTTTGTGGTAAGCAACCTGCATTCTGACCCAGCTCCAGCTTGCAGAGTCACATTGTGGAACAGTCTTTCCTCCATAAATATCCAATCCTGCCCTTTCCACATGACATTGCTCTGACACTGACTCTTCTGCCTCCTTCCACATCACAATGTGAATACTGACATTGGAATACACCCTGATAATCCAGGAAACCTCCCTATTTGAGGCTCCATTGATCCTAAACCATAGTCGGAGAAAAACAAGTATCACATGATCACACTTCTCTGACCTAGCAACCTTAATCCCACCTGCACTATGATGCCTCTTTGCCACGGAACAAAACATAGTCACTGGTTCCAGGGTTTAGGATGTAAACCTTTTGTTGGGAAGAGGAAGACATTGCTCCACTCACCACAGTGGGGGGGAAAAGAGAATCTATCTTTAACACTAGAATGATTTATATATTCAGAAGAGTTCTGGAATCAGCAGACAAGAGATTTGGGTTTGGTTGGGGCACTGGCTAGATAGATCAGTTGGTTAGAGCTTTGTCCTGATACAACAAGGTTGCGGGTTCCATCCCCAGCCAGGAAACATACAAGAATCAACCAATGAATGCATAAACAAGTGGAACAAATTGATGTCCCTCTCTCTCTCTCTCTCTCTCTCTCTCTCTCTCTCTCTCTCTCTCTCTTTCTCTCTCTTTTTCCTTCTCTCTCTCCCTCTTTCACTCTTTAAAATCAATCAATAAAAAAAAATTTTTAAGACTGCATTGAGTTATTCGTTTTATGACCTTGATAAGTTTTCCGCCACTAGGACTCTCTGGACTTCTGAGCAATGAGAGTTATTGCAGTGCAAAGTCTGCAACCCTGTCTTGGTATTCACCTCAAAAAGAGTAATTTAGTAACAGGGAACATAGAGCAGAGGAGCATGAGATCATCATCACTAGTGGGGGAAAAAAAAAACCTCAAAATGCTTGAGCAACAGACAATGGCATGAACACTGTCTATCTGACTCGTGAAAAGCAGCACACCTCCATGCTGGGGCTGCTGGCTGACTTTGAGACAGCCTCGGTTCCAACTGGGATACAACAAAGATCTTGCTGCCCTTTCTGATGTATTCTGTTTTGAGTTCTTGTAGAGAGCTCCCCAGATGTGTTTAGCCAGTGCTGTGCTGCTGCCTTCAGAAGTTTGTTTGCCATTTACAGAAGCTCGGAGAGTGGAACACGTGTCCCGTGCTTCTCTTCCTGGGGAGAAACGCTGTGTCACAGCAAATCTGTTGGACGTTCAGCTGCTCCTCATCCCAGACCTCCAGGGTTGGCTGATGTTTCCAAACAAATTTAAGGCTTCTCTCTTCTCTTTGTTCCCCAAGGCTATCTCTGAATAAGGGGTGCGTCTCAGAGCTGTGTGGTCCGGTAGGGATATTTTGGACTAATAAAATCCATTGTGCTTAGAAACTTACATTCATAGGGAACCAAAATAAAGCTCCTGGGTTGAATTTGCTCGTCTCTGCTAAAAACATCAGTGGAACACTAGGAAGGGGCCAAAGCCCTACTGAAGTGAGAGAGGTTGTGCCTAACACATGGTGTTGAGCAGGAAGGTAACAAAGCATCTGAGGGACTTACCTTTATTGTCGAAGGAATGACCTTGAAAATATCCTGAAGTCAGACACCAACAAAGGATGTCACATAGTTGTTCTTCATTCCTAAGCAAAACAAATATTTTCCTCTATTCCTTTTCTTTTTTAAAAAAAATATATATATTTTATTGATTTTTCACAGAGAGGGAGAGGGATAGAGAGTCAGAAACATCGATGAGAGAGAATCATCGATCAGCTGCCTCTTGCACACTCCCCACTGGGGATGTACCCGCAACCCAGGTACATGCCCTTGACCGGAATCGAACCCGGGACCCTTCAGTCCGCAGGCCGACGCTCTATCCACTGAGCCAAACCGGTTTCGGCTATTCCTTTTCTTTTTTAAAAAATAATTCTTTATTGTTGAAAATATTTCATATGTACCTTTTTTTCCTCTAGTGATCCCCTACAGTCCCCCCTCCTTAACACCCCCCCCCCCAGCCCCAGGCCTTCAGCACCCTTTTGTCTGTGTGCATGGTATTCCACCCACCCTCCCCCACCTTCCCTCTGAGATTCAGAACTCTCTGTTCCATGCTTTCATGTCTCTGGATCCACTCCATTCATCAGTTTAT
Source organism: Pipistrellus hanaki (assembly GCF_964339955.1). Classification (NCBI taxonomy): domain Eukaryota; kingdom Metazoa; phylum Chordata; class Mammalia; order Chiroptera; family Vespertilionidae; genus Pipistrellus; species Pipistrellus hanaki. Next base: position 141,661,814 of record NC_140503.1, on the reverse strand, counting down.
TTTGTTACTTATTTTATTTTATTTATTATGAGTGTGATTATGAGATACTTGTCTTTCTCTGACTGAGTTATTTCACTTGGCATGATATTCTCCAGGTCCCTCCATGCTGTCTCAAAGGGTAAGAGATTTTTCTATTTTTACTGCTGCATAGCATACCATTGTGTAAATATACCACAGCTTTTTTATCCACTCATTTACTGATGGGCAGTTGGGCTGTTTCCATGTCTTAGCTATTATAAATTGTGCTGCTATGAACATAGGGGTGCGTACATTCTTTCTGATTGGTGCTTTTAGTTTTCTTAGGATATATTCCTAGAAGTGGGATCACTGGGTCAAATAGCAGTTCCATATTTAATTTTCTTTAGGAAATTCCATACTGTTTTCCATAATGGCTGCACCAGTCTGCATTCCCACCAGCATTACACTAGGGTTCCCTTTTCTCCACATCCTCACCAGCACTTGTCATTTGTTGATTTGTTGATGGCAGCCATTCTGACAGGTGTGAGATGGTACCTCACTGTTGTTTTGATTTGCATCTCTCGAGTTGATGAATGACTTTGAGCATTTTTTCATATGTCTCTTGGCCATCTGTATGTCCTCTTTGGAAAAGTGTCTATTTAAGTCCTTTGCCCGTTTTTTAATTGAATTGTTTATCTTCCTTTTGTTAAGTTGTATGAGTCCCTTTTATATATTTGGGACTCATATATATATATTAACCCTTTATCTGATATATCGTTGTTAAATATGTTCTCTCATACAGTGAGAGATTTATAAATTGATTTTTAGAGAGAGGGGAAGAGGGAGTGGGAAAGAGAGAAAAACACCAATGTGAAAGCAAAACATCCATCAGCTGCCTCCTGCATACCCCCTAGCAGGGATGGAGTCCACAGCCTGGGCATATGCTGTGACTAAGAATGGAACTGGCAAACTTTCAATGCACAGGGCAACGCCCAATCAACCGAGCAACCCTGGCCAAAACTCCTCTATCTTTTCTTTATCAGAGTGGCTCATTAACAAAAATAATGCAATAAAAAAAAAACCCACAAAACTTTCAATGCTTTGTCTAAGTCTGTCATTTGGAAAGAAATCACATATTATATTTTAGATTTAATTTCCTAGGGTGTAAATATTTGGCTGTGCTAACAACAACACATCAAGCATATATACAGCAGGGCCGGTTGTGAATCTGTTTTAAATGGTTTTATTAGATTTGGCTCTTGGTCTGCAGGAGCAAGAAATCTGTTTTTATTTATTTGTTTTGCATACTATTATCCTTTCATTTGGAAATTTTTGGTTGAATTTTATATGACAGCTGGGTCTCTGTTAATGTATATATTTTTATTAATGATGGAAAAAGTTGATTGATTAATCAGAATGCTTGATTACTAGGTTGATTAGCTATTGCCATTTTTAATCAGTAAGGTTCACTTAGCCAGAAAATCCTCTTAGCCTCAACTTTTGTTAATAGAATCATTTAAAAATATAGTGGTTGATGTCCTAGCTTGTTTGGCTCAGTGGACAAAGAATCGGCCTGTGAACTGAAAGATCCCTGGTTCGATTCCAGTCAAGAGCACATGCCTGGGTTACAGGCTCAATCCCCAGTAGGAGGCATGCAGGAGGCAGCCAATCAATGATTCTCTCTCAACATTGATGTTTCTATCTCTCTCTCCCTCTCTCTCTGAAATCAATAAAAATATATTTAAATATATTAAATATTCTGATTTGTTTTCTTAAAATGGGAAGTATAACACATTGAATTAAATGTGTGTTTTTTTCATGTGTTACTACAGTGTGAAGTATCTTGTAGGGTAGTGGTCGGCAAACCATGGCTCACAAGCTACATGAGGTTCTTTGGCCCCTTGAGTGTGGCTCTTCCACAAAATACCATGACCTGGGCGAGTCTATTTTGAAGAAGTGGCATTAGATGAAGTTTAAGTTTTAAAAATTTGGCTCTCAAAGGAAATATCAATCGTTGAACTGTTGATATTTGGCTCTGTTGACTAACGAGTTTGCCGACCACTGTCGTAGGGTTTGCAAGTCAAGTCTCTGGACATGATTAGACATTCAACAGTCATAGATAGAAGATTGAAGTGAATATGTACTAACCTTAGACCTTGCCACTGTACCTATTACTTTTTATTAAATGATTGATATTGCATTGTTTTTCCTGAAAGCCAAATGTAAAAGCTCATGCAAGTAATTTATGGTTTCATCTCATTGAGTTCCACTTACATGAGATTTTAGTATAACATGGTCAGTTCTCTTAGGAATTATGAAATTTATGTGGGGCAAAATCAGCATAAGAGGGAAGAAGGCAAATGTCTTTAAAAGTTGAAAACTAAGATTGCTTAGAACTTGGTTTCTGCATGCCACCCAAGTCTGCCTGTTTTCAGTCAAACCTAATTCCAAGCATCTCTTTTTATGTCTAAGAACTTGGCTCGGATTGTGTCTCTGCTTTGTTGATACCCTGGTGGCTTTTTTCTGTTCAGAACTTGTAAAAGAAAAAAGAAAAAAAAGTGGACCATCCCAATGAGCTCAGCCTCTGAGATGCCTCACTAGGTCAAGCCTCTCTCTGAAGAGTTCTTCTGATCCTCAGGCCTCCCGTCTGAAGTTGGGTTTGGAGCAGGACTTAATTTTGCCTCATTTTAAATCATGTGCTCAATTACTTTCTCTCTCTCAGATAATGAAAAGCCACCAAAGAATAGCTTAATGCATAAGGAAAAACAAATTCAGAGGAATTATCCATCTGCTTACAAATAATAGGTTAGTGTATACGAGGTAGCTAATGCTGCACAATATTAGGCCCTCCTTCAATTAAAGCGAGAGAAATGAAAAGACCCCAGAATGTCTTTGTCATGCTTCAAAGCCTTCCCCCACTCCAATTGCCTAGCTCTTTAGAAGGGGTATTTGTTCTCTCTTATAATCTAGAAATACATGTGGCTAATTGAAATAAGATGTACTCCTTAAATGATGAAAATGAAAAGTGATCAAAATAGATTTTTGTTATCCGTTGGGCATTGAGAGTTTAAATGCAAATGGCATGGCTTGCAGTGTGGGGAATTAATTATTGGTAATTGAAGTTGTAAGCTTAATTCCCTGCTTGCTTCAATGAAAAATGAATTCTTTTATTTAATATTAAAATAAGCATCACTAACCTCATGATCTAGGACAGCTCATGCATTTAGCTATTGAGTAATATTGAATGTTAAAAAGCTTTATCTTTTAAACACTGAATTGTAATTAAAATAGAACAAAACAAAAACATTGGAAGGTAGATATGTTAGCAAATAATACAATAGGTGGTATTGAGTACCCTTAATATATCCTGTTCTTATACACTGGTTAGTAGATCATTTTGTATTATAATAAAAGCTAAACCATTTATATATTATCATATATTAATATTGATAATATAATTAATTACATGAAATTAATTATAATAGTATATAATTATAAATAATTAACATTTGTTTATAATTGTTATAATTGGAAAGCTTCCAGAGGTGATTTCTGGAAATAGTTTGCTATTCACTTGACCCAGAAAACCTCACATTATGCAAATCAAGAAGTTCCAATCTTCGTGTTCACTTTAAGAACACTCATGAAACTGCCCAGGCCATCAAGGGAATGCACATTAGAAAAGCCACCAAGTATCTGAAGGATGTCACTTTAAAGAAGCAATGTGTGCCATTCCATCATCATGCCATTGCAATGGTGGAGTTGGTAGGTGTGACCAGTCCAAACAGTGGGGCTGGATGCAGGGTCTGTGGCCCAAAAAGAGAGCTGAAGTTTGCTGCATGTGCTTACAAAGGCAGAGAGTCATGTTGCATGTAAGGGTTTAGATCAGTGATTCCCAAAGTGGTCTATATCGACCCCCAGGGGTCTATGACAACCTGCAAGGGGTCTACATCAGCGGAAAAAAATTTGGGGGTCCATGAAATGAAAATGGGGGTCCACGATAGTGGATCTCAACATACACTGATAGTACCTATTTACTTACATCATATTATCTTATAATATAAAAACATATAAATTATTTATAAAAGTACCTATGAAGTAAAAAATTTATTATATATGTTTATAAAATTGTGTAAGTTGTAGGATAAAAACCTGCACATAATGATATACCAGTATCATCTTGTTACAAGCATACGCGCAGTAAACATTCTTGCCAATTTTTGGCTCAAAGCTTCGCGAACTTGCACCGACTTGTTCAATTCGTCACTCTATAAATATGAATGTGAGAAAAATACGTTCATTCGTTTCCTGAATCTTGAATAGGAAAGTGCTGAGAAAATATTTAAAAAAATATAAACTGGTAGTTTATCATACAAATTATAGTGAATCAGTGTTATTTTGTTTGAGAATGCCGGAGAAAAGTAGGTACATTATTTTTTATTAAATTTTAACACTAAACTTCACTACAGTTAGAAATTTACAAAAAAAATCAATATCAGGTAAGTAGGGGGTCTACCCAAAACCGAAAAACATGGCAAGGGGTCTACGGCACAAACAAGTTTGGGAACCTCTGGTTTAGATGAAGATTCTCTGGTCGTTGAGCACATCCAAGTGAACAGAGCTCTGGAGACGAGGTGCAGAACTTACAGCGCTCACGGCAGACTCACCCACATGAGCTCCCTGAGATGAGTTTTACCAAAAAAGAGCAGATTGTTCCTAAATCGGAAGAGATTGCATAGAAGGAAAAGATATCCCAGGAGAAACAGAAGAAACAAAACTTGTGGCCAGAAATAAATTCAGCATGAAATAAATCCTAATAAAGGGGGGGGGGGGGGTAAGAAAGAATGCAATTCAAAATGGTCATATTGAAGCACAATGACCATTTAAGCTGTTGAGCAAATAAATTTGCTGCCTGGTGTTACTCCTGGGAGGAGTTCTTTTCTTTCTTTGAGGAGAGAATGTTATGCCTGAACATGAAGTGACCGCTAGTCTCCAACCTACCTCTGTCTCTGGGCCTAGGTTTAAATGCATTTGTGAGCACTGACACTCACTGTTACGTAGGTCTGGTATGTTTTCCCAAGCCCCTTAGATCTGCCCTTTGCCTAATCACCATCTTCTACTCTTTTCAGATCTCAGCTCACCTCACCTACTCTCCTGAGATTGGGGCAAGTCTTCCTCTTTTATATTCTTATCACAGTTGATCATGTTGTAATTACTTGTTTCATGCTTGTCCTCCCTGCCAGGATATAGTTACTAGAAGGCAGAGACTATGTCTGCTTTGTTCACAGCTACAGCTCCAGTAAGTTCAGAGCCTTGCACCTAGTGAGAATAAAAAACATTTGTTTGTTTGTTTATTTGTTTGTTTAAATATGTTTTTATTGATATTAGAGAGAGGAAAGGAAGAGATAGAAACATCAACGAAGAGACAGAATCATTAATCAGCTGCCTCCTGCACACCTCTTACTGGGAATCAAGACTGCAACCCAAGCATGTGCCCTGATGGGAACTGAACTATGACCTTCTGGATCATGGGTTAACACTCAACCACTGAGCAACACCAGCCAAGCAAAAAACATGTTTGAAGGAAGGAAGGAAGAAAGGTAATAAGAATGTATGTTAATTAAGGTCAGTCTGAGAAACCTTTGGTAAAACTCCCATTTTATATTCTTGAAGTATCCATTATAGTTATTATACAATTAATAATTTCATTGTCTCAACTTTATGGGAAACAAATGGAATTAACATCTTCTGATTTTTTTATTTATTGTGTTTCATACTAAAGTCACAAGTGCACCTCCCCAAGAGACAACTTATCCATATTTCAATAATTAACACATGTAGTTGTGTATTAAGTAAAACAAGGAAAAATTCTTGTTCAGAAATTAAGCTTGCTTGCTGTTTAACATGTTTATTGGGGGTAATTTGGACGTTGAACTTCCCTTGAATGAGAAAGAATAGATTAAGTGGAAGCTTTCACATCTATTCCAGGAGAGGCAAGAAGCTCTCTTGTGTTCTCTAAGTGACCGGCCACTCTGTACATGAAGCCAGGACGTGAATTGTGGAAAAACCCCTTTGTGTCGGCTTTCAGAACCAAAATGTGGTTGCTGAGACTGTTCAAACTTTTGAAATTATTCTTCTCAAAAAGCAGAGGACGTCGATGAACACTTGTTCAATCTAAATAGTGTTTCACATTGTCATGAATAAAGAATGCAGGAGATTGTGCTAAACTGTCCACAGGTATAACCTGAGGAGCATAGCTCATCTCAGTCTGCTGTCGACATTTTATCTCAATATCCTGAAACGTCTGCCTCTTTACATATTTTTTAAAGGAGAAATTGTAAGTCTAAACGGTTGTTTGAGTTAAGATGGTAGACTGAACCACAAATCTAATTTTGCTCCTCTGCAAAATTCCACTAAAACTTGAGAAAACAGATCTTGTCTAAAAGGCATAAACCCACATGAAAGAGAACACAAGAGCAATAACATTTTACAATCTGGAAAGCAGATTGACAACTGGCAGCACCATATACCTCTGTGACTGGTACAAAGAAGGGACTGAAATATCAAGGTGGCTATAAGCGGGACGGGGGAAAAGGTATTTCGCTGGCTTAGATCTCTACATCCCCACTCCCACTGCACAGTGAGGGGCAACTGTCCTTTCCTCACCTGAATATAATAGTCCCTTCTCAGGAGCAGGTATGGCAGAAGGCCTCTGAACTGTGGGACATCAGGTATAACTGAAGGTGTATGTATTGTTATACCAAACACAGAGAGTTTGAGTGCCTAAATGCATATTGAATGCTGCTAAGTGCTAAAAAGGTTATCTCCTTTTTTATTTTCTTTTTCCCCCCATTTTTTAAATTAAGGTATTATATGTGTATACATTGGGGGGGGGGGGGGAATGGTAAGATATCTCCTTTTTCTGACGTGGCTTCCGAAATACCAGCAACCTCACCATTTCTCTCTAGATAAGAGATTGGAAGATTCTTTTCTGCTAAATGTAACCAACTTGGGAGGAAAGATGCAAACATATTAACATTGGTGAGTCTTTCAGAACTGTTTTAAAGTGAAAATCCGGCTGTTAATTTTAGACAGAACTATCTGGTCTCATGAGCTGAATAGACTGGGTAATATATAAACCACATAACCAGGAGCCCAGTTAAATAGCCCTCTCAATATAAGGCTTGTATTGGGGCTGACCGATAAAGAATAGCTGTGGGTGTTCAGGGACAGCCTCCAGGCTCCACTGCTCCAAATGGTGTGACTACCAGCTGTTTGAAACGGTGGCTGCAAAGGTCAGTGAAAACAGCCCATGACAAATGAGCAAATTCAACATTATTTCATTCTCTGCTAGACCGTGCTGAGGGGTGGGGCAGCCAGGGCTCAGGAATTCCTTATAGAGAATCTTTTATATTGGACCCTGGAATTTCTAAGATAAACACAATGCATTTTATTTATACATCTATACCATGCTTCTTTCTGCAGCAAGATCTTAAGGAAGATAAAGTAAGCTTCCCCTCGAAGATTTCATCATCTTGGAAGGAAAACGTATGTCAAAACTAGTACCATCATACAAAGTTAAAAATATTACAATACAGATATCTAACGAAGTAAGGAACAATTAATACATGAAGGGAAGAAATGAAAGTATCACATTTGATCTGGGGATTGAAAAATAAATTGCTTCTGTGGCTTATTTTTGTCTGAATTCTTAAGGTAGCTATGAAGTTAGGAGATTTTTTTTTTTTTAATGTTTTTTTCCTCTGCATTTGGTAGGGTTTAGTGGTCAAGGATGAAAATTATGGCAGGGTAAGGGCATGAGATGCACAAAGGGAGAGAAGGGGGAAAAACTGGGAACCATTTTGGCACTGGAGTAAGCTTGTTAAATACGTTGTAGAACCTTACCCTTAGGAATCTAGGGCAGGTAGAAGCAATGGTTTGAGAACTGGTGCAATGCTGAAGAGTGGGTATGGGGGATGGAGAATAGGGTGGATATTACGGTTGAATGGATGAGGCTTTAAGAATTTGTAAGTCCTTTTAAGACGAGAATGAATGACTACAAAGTCGAGACAAAGCAGAGAGTTCCTCAGAGTTCCTGACAGTCCCTGTTCTGAGATCATGATGCTGGGGCCTATAACAGCTACAAGAATTATCAAAAAGAATTTTGCCAAAACCGGTTTGGTTCAATGGATAGAGCGTCGGTCTGTGAACTGAAAGGTCCCAGGTTCAATTCCCGTCAAGGGCATGTACATTGGTTGCGGGCACATCCCTAGGGGGGTTGTGCAGGAGGCAGCTGGTCGGTGTTTCTCTCATCATTGATGTTTCTAGCTCTCTATCCCTCTCCCTTTCTCTCTGTAAAAAAAAAAAATCAATAAAATATATATTTTTTTTTAAAGAAGAGTTTTGCTTTTTTATATTAAGGTGAGTAAATATTGTTTAGATAGGTTATATTTGGGGTTGGAGTAAGGAAGTATAAAAGTGGTGAAGCAGAACATACAGTGTGTATAGGGAATCTTAGTGGGCGAAGGCTGTTTAATTTTTTTTATTGTTGATAGCATTACCAATATCTCCCTCCCTCCTTCCCCCACTGTTTTATTTGCAGTCCCTGGCACTGCACCTGGCACAAAGAGAACATTCAAATGAGTAAACAGGTGAGTGGGTGAATGAGTAAATGAAGTAGCAAATATCAGAATTTGTGGGCTATTCTAAAGAACTCTAGGGATGATACCAACTTAGGACATTGGACTTTCAAAGATAAATACAGTGTATTTTATTTAGGAACAACCATGGAGAGAATGCTCTGACATAGTTCAGTTTAACTCAATATTTGTCAGACACACGCTTGGTGCCACACCTGTACGTGGGGAGGAGACAAAGATAAGGCACAGTCCCCACCCTTATGTAACTCACAATCCTGTTGGTGCATAGGGAGAAATAAGTACATTATGGCCATAATACAGGATGGAAGATATCTCATGGCAAGAAAGAACTAAAACTAAAGCATGACCCTGACTGGTTTGGCTCAGTGGGTAGAATGTCAGCCTGTGGACTGAAGGGGCCCATGCTCGATTCCAGTCAAAGGCATGTACCTTGGTTGCAGGCATATCCCCAGTAGGGGGTGTGCAGGAGGCAGCTGATCAATGTTTCTCTCTCATCAATGTTTCTAAGTCTCTATCCCTCTCCCTTCCTCTCTGTAAAAAATAATAAAATATATATTTTTTTAAATAAATAAGACTAAGAGAAAGAATTAGAAGGAGAACTGGTGTCTTCTGGAGTGGGAGAAGGGCAGAAGAGCCAACGTTAGGGATGTGGTATTTAAAACACGGCTTAGCCGAAACTGGTTTGGCTTAGTGGATAGAACGTTGGCCTGTGGACTGAAGGGTCCCAGGTTCGATTCCGGTCAAGGGCATATGCCATGGTTGAGGGCACATCCCCTGTGAGGGTTGTGCAGGAGGCGGCTGATCGATGTTTCTAACTCTATTTCTCTCTCTCTTCCTCTCTGTAAAAAATCAATAAAATACATTTTTTTTTTTTTAACTGATCGACTTAAAAAAATAAAATAAAATAAAACTCGGCTTAAGGCACTGGTGGGATTTCCAAAGACAGAAGCATTTCAGGAAGAAGGAAAGCATAGACAGCAGTGCAGAGCTGGGAAATGTGTCACGTGCCCAGAGGGCAGGGTGTGACCTTTGTAGGAAGGCCTGGAATGCCAGGCTAAGGAATCTGTGTTTAATTGTAGGTACTGGAAATCCCTTAGTGTTTCTGAACGAGAGCGTTTCGTGTTCAAGGCAGTGTTTTAAAGATGTATTTGTCAGAGATTTGCTGCTCCAAGACTGGCTGAGGCCCGGCAGCATGAACTTGACTGGGAGCCTGTTAGAAGCCCCTCTCCCCTCTCTGACTCTCTGAACCTAAACCCTCGGAGCAGCAGGAGCCCCAGGGGGTCTGTTTGCCATCACCCTCAGAGAAGCCCGGTGCAGACTAGATGGGAGAGGGACTCTTGACTTGAGACCAGTTGGAGGACGAGGGCACAGCGACGTGAACTGCGATGGCAGCAGTAAAGAACAGCAAGGCTAACGGGGGTGGTCAGAAAGGGAGCGGTCACAGCGACACCGAGCCTTCAGGCCGGTGGCCACGGCATAGTTCTCCCAGCAGATTAATCCTCTGCCCTGATTTAAGTCATGGTTTTCTTTTTAAATGTATTTTTCTCCCCGCCCCCCACATTTCTATTTATTAGCAAGCGCTGCTTCTTCCTGCTTGTGCTCACAGGCCACGAACAAATGGAAATTCTCCCCAAGCATTGTCCTTCAGGGTTGCAGATCCTCACTACTGCTGGGCCGCATGCCCGAGCAGAGAAATCACATAACGAGATTATAAAGGAGGAAAGTGGAAGTATCTTTTCGGGTAGCTCAGGCTTTTCCTCCCTTCTGCGTCTAATACCAATCAAACAGGTGTGCACTCAGAGCCTGCGAGTGTGTCTCCATCGGCTGTTTAAACACCAGCTCCCAGAAAACCCAGATCTCTCAGGAAGGGGGGAAAATAAACAGCTGAGCCGTGCGACTCATTTACACTTCAAATATACTCTGCATTGGTGAGTCCTCCATTAATCAAATAGCTGGTGTATCTCTAAAGTAGCATAAAGTGACACGCTGTGTGAAATCAATTTTTCTCTCCAAAATCATTAAATCCAGCGGCCGGTGACTACATCCCTGCGAATCCTGGGACCCGTCCTTTCATCCCCCATTAACTCGGGCACGCCTAACAGGCTGTCAGGGATAATTTCCCAGGACGTAAATAATTCAGAAATTAAAAATTAATAAATAATAACAGAGAGCTACTGGGAAATAGGCTGGGTCAATTAGCGCGCTCTGCATTCTGCCTCTTCACAGTGGGGGGAGGGAGCGGGTCGCCACATTCATTACTTGAATCTTTCCTTCGATGCTGAGGTCTGATTTACAGCTCTTCATTACTGGATCCAGTCAGACACAATTACCTCCACCGCTATCTCAGTTCCTAACTTCAAAGAAGCAAACGTTTTCTTGTCTGCTTTTTTGCTCCTTGCAGCAGCCTCAGCTTGACATCCCTGGAATTTCTTCCGCGCAGACTAATTAATAAGTCTTTGACTTACCATATTCACTCCTCTTCTTTGATGTGCTACCTTAGTCAATCATCCCACTTAATTAGAATGGCAACGATAACTTTACTTATCTTGTGGCTAGATGGAAATTAAAATAACGGGATTTTAATTCTCTTCCGTTCGGGGTTATGATATGGTGGAGGGAAAAGTTTCCATGCAAACCTGATAGTGTGCACTTTCTCTGTGGGAGTGGAGGGGCAAAATTCTCTTCCTCTTGCTGCAAAATAGTAGAGCTATTGATCAAGCAATATGGAAATGCAGAGGGTTTTTCTACAGCATCATTTCACCCAGTCCTTCGCACGGGGCGGGGGGGGGGGGGGGGGGGGGGGAGCTGTCTTGATTTGTATAAATAATTGGAACAAGGCACAGGTCACATGGCGAAGGCAGTAGCTATGTTTTGAAGAAAAAAGTCGAGAAAGTCGAGGTTTTGATGTATTAACCCTTTTAACTCTTTCTACCCTGTTCCGTCAACCCATGCTATTTTCCATTTTGGTGAATTCTATAGTTGTATTAGACTTCTTCCAAAATATATCACAAAAAAATAAAAAAAATAAAAAGGTTCTCCCTCAAACAACAGCAAATATCCATTAATAAGCATAAGATGTGACAATGATGTACAAAACTGGTTAAGAAGGCAGAGCGGAAAGCAGCGTTCCATTTCTAGAAAACAATACTAAGGCCAGTAGTTACTAAGCTGCCACTGAGTGCCAGCCTCAGTCAGAAGCTTCGCCTCTGTTATTTCTCCCAGCATATCTGTATTGTTATCTCCATATTACAGACAAGAAGACAGTCTCGGCAAAGCTAACTTGCTTTCCTAAGGTCACTAAGGTACCACATGAGGACAAAGACATAGAAAAGGCATAAGTAGAAGAGTTTAAACCTTTGAGTATAGCACTCATTTTATTTTTTTATTTATTTATTTTATGTACTTATCAACCCTCCCCTGAGGATATTTTTTTTCATTGCTTTTCAGATAGAGTGGAAGAGAGAGAAACATTGATGTGAGAGAGGCACATCGATAGGGTGCCTCCCACACGTGCCCCTACCAGGGCTGGAAATTGGACGTGCAACCAAGATATGGGCCCTTGACCAGGAGTGGAACCCACAACCCTTCGGTCCGAGGGCCAATGCTCTAGCCACTGAGAAACCAGCCAGGGCTAAGTATAGCATTTGAAGCCTCCCACGATCTGGCTTTAAACTGTCTGCCAAACTTATGTTCCTTCTACTCTATTACCTAAACTCAACCAAAATATGTCTCCAGGCTTTAACCCGGTGCCTAATTTTAGCACAATTTATACCTTAGCAATACATTGTTGATGGTTGCCTTAATATTTATAGACATGGGCTGAAATGTAATCATTGTAGTTATAAATAGTAATCTCAGTCATCATAAATACATTATTTTTAAATAGCAAGTACAAACAGAAAATCACATTACATAATGCACAAAAGTTTTAGAATAAGAAAATAAACTTTTCTCACATTTTCTTGTACTATTTTTTCCTGGGAATAAAATTATTAACTTTTTTATTTGTTGGTGTTTTTTTTTTTTTAAGTTACTAACAATAGAAACATCAATGGGAATTTCACACAATTATTCCATCTTTGATCTCTCAAATTTCCCCTCCTCCATTCTCAACAACAATGCCCAGTAAGACAACAGAGGTCATAGTGACCAAGAGAAACTTATTTCGTTAGTAAGACATGAAACCACTGCAAGCTAACCTTTCAGGGATTTAATACAGTTGTTCTGTAACAATAGAACTTGGTTCATTTGCTATTTGAGACATGATTATTTAAATTCAAGTTAATTGGTTTCCATACTCCGCTTCAGGGCTTTAGGCTCAGATCATTTCTATTAGAGAAATCTAATTTGTCTCAAATTCCTATTTCTACATTTTAAAATGGTTAAAGTGCTCTGGCATTTTTAACTCTCTGTAGCAAAAACTATCTCCAAATTTCAGCTCAAACTAGCAAATCTGTTAAAGGTGCAGGTGACAAGCTGAGAAAAGGGCTCAGTGGCGGTTCAGGAGGAGACAGGGAGCTGCAGTGGAAGGTGAGCAGTCAGTCTCCATCAGGCCTCTCAGAGGCTGCAAAAAAGTTGGGCCACTCCTGCTACTTTTTTGGAGGTTTCTGTACAAACTTAAAAATGGAGACATATTTTAAATGTTTATACTGAACCAAGTAATGCTTTTAACACACAAAAGGCAGTGCACTATCATGGAGCTATTCACAAATAATCACCGGATTAGCAAAATGCTTCATGGAGCACCACAGGCTGTGACACCCACTGCTGGAACAGAGGGCACAGGTTCTGCAATGAAAGTCTCTCAGTCATTGCCCTATGTCTCAATGGCTGCAAATACAACCTCATCTAGAAGTAATGTTAAAATCCTGAACTTCAAGATCTTCCTGGAGAGATGGCTCTAGTGCAAATGTCCCTTCTCACCATTCCTTGATAGGCTCCAATCTCATTCATGCGCTTAGAAAAGATGTTTTGTAGTGTTTCTAAGTGCTAGGCACTGCTATAGACATTGAAAATATAGCAGTCAAAATAACTTTTTAGAAGGACGGAACCCCCTATATGAAGAATACTTCTAACGAAGACAGACAACATATAATGGGCATAATAAATATACAGTATGTTCAAAAGGGATATATGTAACCCCATGTTCACAATGCTGTATGAATATGGGGGTACATATATCTTTTCACATTTTTTTTTTCATTTTCTTTGAATAAACATAGCAGGTCATTTCATACAACATGTTTTGTTATAACATTGATGAGAAGCTGCAGTTCCAAGAACCTATTGAAGGCATTAAGTGATGACAGAAGTGGAATTACTGGATCAATGGTAGTTCTGTTTTTAAGTTTTGAGAAACCTCCATACATTTTTTTAGTGGGTCTACCAATTTACTTTCCCACCAAAAGTACACAAAGGCTGCATTTTCCACATCCTCACCGGCATTTGTTGTTCCTTGTCCTATCTAATAAAGAGGGAATATGCTAATTGACTGCCACACCCTCAAAAGATGGCGGCACCCACAGTCACAAGATGGCAGTGCCCAGTCCCCTTAGCCCCGCTGGAGTGGCAGGCATGCAGCATGGTTGGACCTGCCCCCAATACCCGCCCACAACTACCTCCAGAGTCCCCAAGTCCCTTCAGCCCCCCAGCTCCCCAGGGCCAGCCTGAGGCATAGGTAACCAAGGCCAGCTGAGGTTTGCACTGCCAGCAGTAGCAGCAACAGAGGTGTGATAGGGGTGTTGCTTTCCCCTGATCACCAGGTCACCTCCTGCCCCTAAAGGCGCCCAGACTGTGAGAGGGGGCAGGCCGGGCTGAGGGACCCCCTCCAGGACATGAATTCTCATGTACCAGGCCTCTAATCTTTTTTATAATAGCCATTCTAACAGATACAAGGTGATATCTCACTGTTGTTTTGATTTGCATACCCTTGATTATCTTTTCATAAACCTGTATGCCATCTGTATGTCTTCTTTGGAAAAATTCAGTGTTTAAAAAAATATTTTTAAATCTTTAAAAATATATATATTTGTTATTGATTTCAGAGAGGAAGGGAGGGAGAAAAAGAAGGGGGGGTGGTGGAAAGAGATGATTTGCCCTGACCGGGAATCAAACCCTCAATTACTGAGCCACTCCAGCTGAGCTATATGTATTTAGAAAAATGTCTATTCAGATCTCCTGCCTATTTTCTGATTGGTCTGTTGGTTTTTGTTTGTTTGTTTGCTATTGAGTTGCATGAGTTCTTTTATTTATTTTGGATATCAACCTTTTATCAGATATATGATTTACAAGTATTTTCTTCCATTCAGTAACTGGCCTTATCTTTTATTGATGCTCTCCTTTGCTGTGCAAAAGCTTTAGTATGATGTAGTTTCACTTGTTTATCTTGCTTTTGCTGCCTTTACTTTGCTGTAAAATCCAAACAATTATTGCCAAAACTGATGTCTCAGAACTTACTGCCTATGTTTTCTTCTAGAAGTTTTATGAACCCTGATCTTATATGCAAGTCTCTAATCCATTTGGAGTTAATTTTTGTGTATGATGTAAGATGGTGGTATAATTTCGTCCTTTTGCATGCTGTTGTCCAGTTTCCCAATACTATTTACTGAAGAGATTGTCCTTTCCCCATTCTATATTCTTGGCTCCTTTGTAGTAAATTAATTGACCATATATTCCTAGGCTCATTCAGGGCTCTCTGTTCTATTTCATTGATCTCGGTGTCTGTTTTATGCTAATATCATATTGTTTGATTACTATAGCTTTGTAATATAGTTTAAAGTCAGGGACTGTTGTGCCCCCAGGTTTGTCTTTACTAATATTTCTCAAGATTGCTTTGGCTATTTGGGGTCTTTTGTGGTTTCATACAAAATTTAGAAAAGTTTGTTCTATTTTTGTGAAAAATGCAAGTTTAATAGGAGTTGCATTGAACCTATATATTGCTTTGGGTATGGGACATTTAAACAATATTTATTCTTCTAATCCACAACATGGACTATCTTTTCATTCTATCTTCTTTAATTTCTTTAATCAATGTCATAGTTTTCAGTGTACTGCTAGCCATTTCCTTAGCATATGGCTTAGTGGATGAACATTGGATACCTTCTTGCTAGTCAAGAACAAGGCAGAAATGCCCATTATCTGAATATACAAAACCCTAATCAGCAAATAGAAGAAATGGTGGAACAACCGAAGAACCGGTTGCTATGATGTGCACTGACCAGCAGAGGACACACACAGAACATAGCAGGTGCTGGCAGCAGGCAGCAGAGCATGGAACATGGCGGGTGTCAGCCATGGTGGGATGGTGGAGCAGGTGAGCAGGGGCTCCAGGCCAAGGTGGGGCACCTGTTGCTATCATCGGGGCAAGCCTCTGGTGGTTACTGAAAATTCTTTGCTCCCGCACACCTCAGTCCTGCACAACAAAATGCTTGCTGCCAGCATCCAGCATCAGCCCTAATTACTCAGTGCCATCTGTGGGTACAAATGGTGACTGCCACCAAAACCGGTTTGGCTCAGAGATAGAGTGTCGGTCTGTGGACTGAAGGGTCCCAGGTTCGATTCCAGTCAAGGGCATGTACATTGGTTGTGCGCACATCCCCGGTAGGGGGCGTGCAAGAGGCAGCTGGTCAATGTTTCTCTCTCATCGACATTTCTAGCTCTCTGTCTCTCTCCCTTCCTCCTCTCTGTAAAATATCAATAAAATATATTTAAAAAAACAAACAAAAAAAAAAAAACAAATGGTGACTGCCAGCCCCAATTGCCCCTCAGGGCATCTCCACCTCCTCCTGCTCCTTAGGGGCATTCGGGGCAGCAGCCACTGCTCACACCCACTGCTGGTGCCAGCACCAATCACTCTGCACTGTCAGCTGGTGTGAATGGGAGTGCGGTGGCAGGAGTGGGGTTTCCAGCAGACAGGGGACCTGGGGCTGTGGGGGGAGGGGCCTGGTGGGGGCACAGAGGATGGGCCGAGACCCATCCCTGTGCTAACCACAACCTTGCAGCCCCATAGTTCCTTTCAAGATGCATAAATTCATGCATTGGGCCCCGAGTCTACAATGTTATTTAATACTAGATGCACAGTGTATGAAATTCGTGCATGTGGGGGTCCCTTAGCCCAGCCTGCACCCTCTCCAACCCAGAACCCCTTGGGGGATGTCCAACTGCTGGCAGTCAGGCATCCCTCTCACAATCACGGACTGCTGGCTCCTAACAGTTTACCTGCCTGCCTGTCTGATCATCCCTAACCCCTCTGCCTGCTTACCTGATTGCCCCTAACTGCTTCTGCCTGCCTGCCTGATTGCCCCTAACTGCCTCTGCCTGCCTGGGTGATGCCCCTAACTGCTTCCCTGCCAGCCTGATCACCCCTAACAACTCTGCTTCAGCCCCCACCATCCTGGATTTGTCCGGAAGGATGTCCAAAAGACATTCGGTCTAGCAAGTCTAATTAGCATGTTATCCTATTATTAGTATAGATTGTGACTGAAGTATCAACCAATGGAATTTGACTAAAGGCATAGGAAATACAAAGGAAGAGGTAATATACCTGGTTAATATATCTGGAAACTCCCCCCAAATAAATAAAAAAATAAATATCACTAATAAGAAAATTCAGTAAGGTACAAGTTTATTTATATTAGAAACCAGATGGATAAAATACATAGATAGAACTAAACTTAATAAGAATGTACAAAACTTATATAAATAAGACTTTTTAAATGGAGATGAATAAGTAGAAAGATATCACATGTTCTTGGGTAGGATGACTCAACATCTTGAAGAAGTCAACTGTCCTCAAGTTAATATGTAAATTTAACACAATAAAAATGTCAACAATGTTTTGTCTGGAAATAAACAAGCTGAATCTAAAATTTGTATAAGAATAGATACAGAAGTTCTAAAATGATCTGTTAACTTTTCATACAAAATAAACTAAAATCTACAAAAAGCAGGCACGTGAGGAGACAATAAAAACCAAGAGATATATAGGACAACAGGAAGACTTACTTGGGGGATTTAGAGAATGGAGTTATTAGTCACAAAATCTTAAAAGTATTTATACTAAATATACTCAAGCACTCAAGTAAATAAAAGTCAAGACTGAAAATTTCAGCATAGAATGGGGAAAGGTAAAAAAATGAAATTTTAGAATAATTGATGTTAACTCACGGGATGTTTCTAACAGCACATTAAATTTGCTGACGAGAAATTAATGAACTGGAAGACAGGTCAGAAAACAAAATAAAGCATGGAAAAACAAAAGGACAGAAAATATTAAAGAAACAGCAGTGTGGTAGCTTTAAAATATAATCCTAAAATCACTGACACTCTATCTAACAAGAGGTGAGACCATATGTCCACTGCCTTTGAATTTAGGTGGGCTTGTGACAGCTCTGACTAACAGAATATGATAAAAATGATTCCAAAGCTAGATCACAAAAGGCCATGCCACTTTTGCTGGTTCTCTTACAATACTTGTTTTCTAGATGCTTCCTTTTGAGCAACTCCCTCGCAGAACCCAGCTGCCATGTGTGAGAAGTCCAAGCCACATATGGGTGCTCTGTTTAACAGTCTCAGACTGAGCCTAGCCTTCAAGGTATTATGACCCAGACACTAAGAATAAAAAAGCTTTCAGATGATTCCAGTCTCTAGTTGTTCAAGTCACATCCCAGTTGAGGCACCAGTCATCAAGTGGCAACCGCAAACTACTCCCACTATGCTCTGTAAAAAATTTTTACCCATGGAATCCACAAGCATAATTAAATGGTTATTTTATGCCACTAAGTTTGAGATGATTTGTTATATAGCAACTGATAACCAGAAGAGACATAGAGATATCGTGATAACATAGCATGTAACTGGAGTCCCAGAAGAAGAGAAGAGAATCAGACAGAAGTAATATTTAAACAGGTAATGGCTGCTTGATATGAAAAACCCTATTAACTCCATATAATAAAGACAAAAATTCCTAAATACATCATTGTTAAATTACTGGAAACCAAACCTAAAGAGAAAATGTGGCAAAAGACAGCCAGGAAAAAAAATATATATATATATATATATATATAGAGAGAGAGAGAGAGAGATATAGATATAGATATATATTGATATATATTGATATATATTGATATATATTGATATATATTGAGATATATATTGATATATATATATATATATGTATATATATATATATATGAGTTCCCTTTAAAGGAGTAAAAATGAAAATAATTTAACTTCTCAACAGAAGCCAAAATACAACAGAGTGGTATTTTCTCAAAGTACTGAGAGAAAAAAAATAACCACCAACCTTGAATTTTATATGTAGCACAGTAGAAGCTGTGATTGAGCCTGCAACCTGGGCATGCACCCTGATCAGAATAAAGCCAGCAACTTAGTGCATGGGACAATGCCAACCAACTGAGCCACACAAGCAACTGAGCCACACTGGTCAGAGCCAAATGTGGTTTTTGAATGAATGAACAAAAGAACGCATTTACTTGCAATATATTCTCTATTTCTAGAGACACTTCGCTGGGTAGATGAATACAATAGGAGACAGGAGCTCTTAGTACTCTATGACTTAGTTTACCTATCTTTCTGTGTCCTCCTCTGCTCCAGGAGATAGGAACACTGGTCTCACTACCACAGTTTGCGATTATTATACTTAACCCCCTTCTGAAATGTGACTTTTCTTCTCTTTCTATCTGTATTTGCATTTTTTTCTTGATCTGTCTTGCTAGAATTGTGGTTATCTCATTAAACATTTCAAAAAACCTCACTTGTTTTTATTAATCTTTCTCACTTTTGGTTCTCTGTTCATTAATTTCTGTGTACACTTACAAAATATTTTATAACTTTTGTGAAATTGAAATAAGATGAATCATCTACCTCACAATTTTTTTCCTGCTTGAACTGGGAAGCTTTGAGGTTTAAAATTCATTTATTTAAGGAATTTTCATAAAAGTTATTAATTTTAATGTCAAATTTATCTTCTCTAAGTTGTGCTTCTTGCATCTCATTTGAAAAAATCCTTTCCTGCTCTAAGGTCTATAAGATATTCACCTATATTTTCTAATGATTTAAAGTCTTTTTATTAACTAATTAAGGTTGATTTTTATGTATAGAGTGAGTTAGGAATAAATTTTGTCTTTCCATTTGCATAATCCTATTTTTTTCCAACTTCACTCACTATATAATCTCTCCTTTCCCTGCCAATCTGATAGGAACTCAATCCCATACATGTATGGGTCTGTTTGTGGTTCTCTGTTCCATTCCAGACCCATGTATGGGTATTTTCTTTATCAGTTCTACAATCGGAATTCTTTAGCAAATCTTAAATGCTGGAAGGGCAAATATGCATCCTTTCCTTCTTTTTCAGAAAGGAAATTCTTGACCTTTTTCTCTTCAGGATCCATTTTAGAGTCAGCTATTCTGAGTTTTGTTTGCATTTGCCTTGGATGTATGGATCATTTAGAGGAGAATTGACATTTTTATGATATTAATTTTTTATAAATATGAATATAAGACTTCTTTAATACTTAATAAAGTTTTATAATTTTTCTTTGAGATTTGCATGCATTTTGTTAGATTAATATCTAGGTACCTCACATTTCCTGATTCTATTGTGAATGGTATTTAAATTACGGTATGTATTTTTATTTTTATTTATACTTAAAAATTATATAATTTAGTATTTTGTTGCTGGTATATAGAAATGCAATTGTATATTAACTTTATTTTTAGCTGTCTTGATAACTTTTTCTATTATTTTTAGTAATTTGTGTGAAGATTCTCTTGTATTTTCTAATATTTGCTTGAAGCAGTGATATAAAATTTCAATGTGGAATACATATATACCTTCATCAGGACAATTGTATCAGCCCTCCAAATATGTCCTCTTTATGCCTCCTTTGGTCCCTTTCTCTTTTCCCAAAGTTAGCCACTATTCTGACTTCTACCCATAGCTAAACTTTGTCAAATTTCCTTCTTTATATAAATGAAAAATATTTACACGTGGCTTTATTCGCTCAACCTTATGTTTGTAAGATTCACCTATATTATTTTTTATTCTTACTGCTATGTAAATTTTCAGTGAGCAAGCATACTACTATTCTTTTGAGGGACACTGGGTAGTTTCCAAGTTTTGGCTCACAGTGCTGCCATGAACATTGTAAAGCGTGTGTTTTGGTGAAGATATTATTTTGACTTCATGATGCCTTTGATCATGACACAAGGTAATTACTAATATCTTTTAGAGACTTAAGAACTTGCCTAAAGTAACACAGCTAATAATTAGCAGATCCTGGGATAACATTACAATTTGTGAAGCTTGTGCTTTGAACGGCAAGGGAAGAGAAGGGAAAGTTAAAGATAATAACTCCTTGCCCTGGCCGTTAGCTCAGTGGTTGGGCCACCATCCTGTGCAGGAAAGGGTCCGGGTTGGACATCCAGGTTGCCGCTTGTATCCCTGTTGAGATGCCTGCGTGAGGCAACAGGTGGTGTTTCCCTCGCACATGTTTCTCTCTCTCCCTCTCTCTTTCTAGAATAAATGAAAAACATATCCTCACTTGAGGATTAAAAATAAATTAAACTTGCCCTCGCCGGTTTGGCTCCGTGGATAGAGCGTCAGCCTGCGGACTCAAAGGTCCCAGGTTCGATTCCAGTCAAGGGCACATACCTTGGTTGCAGGCACATCCCCAGTGGGGCGTGTGCAGGAGGCAGCTGATTGATGTTTCTAACTCTGTTTCTCTCTCATCGATGTTTCTAACTCTCTCTCTCTCCCTTCCTCTCTGTAGAATACCAATAAAGTAAAATTTAAAATTAATTAATTAATTAATTAAACTTAAAATAAAAAGAGAATAACTCCTCAAAAGTCACCTGATTAGTGGTGTCAGAATTGGAATTCGAACCCAGGTCTAGGTCCAAAGCTGGCCCTCTTTAGATTAAATGCGTGGCAGCGCCCGTAGGAACGAAAAATGTTAATTTTGTGCCACTTTGCCATTCGCAGCTCTTCTGTCCTTTGCATTCGTTTCTACAGCAATTCCCAAAAGATCTCTGCGTGGCGGAGCTGGGGACAGCTGAAGCGCACGCCCCGCCCGCGGAGGCGAGGCCCGTCGGTTGCCGTACAACATGGCGGCGCTCTGCGTCTCCGCCTACGTAGGGAAGCTGCCTACTGTCCGTACAACTGCGAGGCCCTGGTTTGACGTAACTTCCTGTCCTGCGCAGTCTGCTTGACCTTTGAACTCGCAAGCGCTTTCCTTTTCCTCTTCCGGGGACGGTGACTTCAGGTATGGGTGCCTTTTCGTTCTCCCAGTAGTTAATCCCTTTACAATCGGCCGCCATCCAGGGAGTTGCGGGGTCCGGGGTCGGTCGGCCGCAGTGTTTTGAGCTGTCGTGGGGGTAAGGGTCCCGGAGGAAGGCTGGTTGGTGGCGAGCAAGTCCCAGGCGTTTGGCTCCAGGCACGTCTTGATCCGGACCTCTGGCCCGGAGCCGGGAGCGGTTGCAGTTCACCGCCGGGTACTTGCCGCCTTTGAAGGCCGGCGTTTGGAGATAGACGAGGCGCGTTCCCGCTGGTTGAGACTCTGGGAAACAGCGGAGCATCTTTGTGTCTTCCCCTGACATTGTTAACACCGCTCCTGCTGTGATCGCAGGCTTTGGGAGGGCGGAGGGCCGGCATGTCGTTTCAGAATGTTTTCTTCCCCACGGCCCACAGCAAGGAAGAGAGAAACTTGTTAATGGGGACGTTTTCTGTGGTGGTTTCGGAGGTGCAAACGCGAGTAGTGGCGGATGGGATGGGGCACTCGCGTTGGCCCTCCGTGTGGGCTTTGGGGTCTGACAGTTCTGGTTTAGGGTGATGTCAGAAGGAGCGCGCAATAAGGACTGCAGCCAGTTTTCTGATGACAACATGGCTGCGGAGAGGTGGCTACAAAGTTTGGGATAAAAAAAAACACACGAAGTTCTCTTAAAAATTAAGTCATTCATGTACATTAACTGTGTAAGCGACTTCCTTATAATTTCCTTAAAATTGGTGTTAAATGGCACTTAGCTTTCAGGCAAGACACTGAACTCTGAGCATCTGTGTGCCGGGCAATAATATCAGTAGCTTTTTTAAAAGTGGGCCCCTTTCATAAGGTACCTTAATTAAGGATGCTATGTATATGAAGAAATACGGATAGTGTGTAAATTATGCGATGCCGTGTTGTTTTTTTAAGGTGTGGATTATCTCTGCAATGCAATTTTATTCTACTTTACTTGGTTTAGGCATTCACCATGGTCCAGCGTTTGACATACCGCCGGAGGCTGTCCTACAATACCGCCTCTAACAAAACTAGACTGTAAGTATTTCTAAAATTTAAAACACACGTGCTGAAACGGGTTTGGCTCAGTGGATAGAGCGTCAGCCTGCGGACGGAAGGGTCCCGGGTTCGATTTCGGTGGAGGGCATGTACCTTGGTTGTGGGCACATCCCCAGTGGGGGGGTGTGCATGAGGCAGCTGATTCGATGTTTCTAACTCTATCCCTCTCTCTTCCTCTCTGGTAAAAACCCAGTACAAATATATTTAATAAAATAAAATACACGTTGTCATTTACTCTGCTGAAAGCTGAGCTGTGGTGTATTCATTCTCTCACTTCCTAGGTCCCGAACCCCTGGTAATAGAATTGTTTACCTTTACACCAAGAAGGTTGGGAAAGCACCCAAATCTGCATGTGGTGTGTGCCCAGGCCGACTTCGAGGGGTAAGTGAGCCTTTTGTTATGAATAAGTTGCAGGTTGAAGTTTTGAGCATTAATTTCTCACTATGGGAATGGTGAAGGAGAGGACACCGCAAAGAGTGGTGAGAATGTACAAATGTCCATAATCCATACCTGTCAAGAATGTTTTAAAGCCAATGACAGACACACTGAAATGCTATTCACTTATATAAATAAGTACACCATTTCCCTGTGTAACCTAGTTCAATGTTTGCACTTAGAACCTATTAAGAAAAATCTAGCACAATTTCTGTTACTGTCAAAGCATGAAATAACCTCAACATTTTCTTCATGCAGGTTCGTGCTGTGAGGCCTAAAGTTCTAATGAGGTTGTCTAAAACGAAAAAACACGTCAGCAGGGCCTATGGTGGATCCATGTGTGCTAAATGTGTCCGTGACAGGTAAATACAACTCTTAAATCAAATGGGCTTGCTTAAGTGTGTGGGTCTGTCCATTACACTGCATGCTGATCATTACTAGAAGACTGGTGAAAAAAATAACTTACTTAAACGAAAGCTGCCTACTTTAGGATCCTTCCTAGACTAAGGATAATTAGGGAAGTGCAAAATAATAAATGATGATAATTCAAAATAATTTAGGATTTGGGGCCATCTTTATATTAGATGTAGAAATTAAAATGATTTTGGTTTTGTAGGGGAGGAAGGTAAACTGTTTTTGACATTAAGATAGAGCGTAGAAAGTGTTTTTCTCGAATCAATAAATACGGTATATCCTTGGATGAGGATTTTTTAAAAAGTTGTATATACTTCTGATGTGGCTGGAGTAGAGAATAGTGGGAAGTGGTGGACAAGAAGTCACAGATCAGGAAGGACGGTTTTTAGCTTGATACTTAAAAATGTGGGGATTGGTGGGGTTTGAGGAGGGCAGGGAAACCTTTGGTGTGCTAGACACTAATGCTGCAGCACAGGGTGGATAACAAAATCAAATCAGCAAGAAGTGGACTTGGAACTTGAAATTTCTGTACTTAGAACCTCCATTTAGAGTCAAAGCAAATAAAAATATAGATAGATTTCAGAGAGAAAAGGAGAGTAGAGAGAACTCGGAACTCGCAATTTCTGTGCTGTGTGAAGGCTAAATGAAATGACAACTTTCAGGTAGCAGAAGGTTTAGGTAGAAGGCTAAGTCGGATGTGTGAAAGTGGCGTAGACAGGAGTGGACGCAATGGAGTTTATGATGGTAACTTTTATGCAGCATTTTTATGATAAAGACTTGCTAGTTCATCAGGGAAGTGTTTCTGTTACCATCTTTTTGTGAAGAAACCAAGACTTACTGCTTAAATTCACATCGCTGGTAAGAGGCAACACCAGCATTTCTTCCAGGCTTTATTGAGACCCTTCCTCTCAACCCCACTGACTGTATTACCCTGTTTCCCCAAAAATAAGACAGTGTCTTATATTAATTTTTTCTCCCAAAGTTGCGCTAGGTCTTATTTTCGGGGAAACACGGTAACATTAGATTGTCTCCAAAGACTTAACATGGGCCTTCCCAAGTGAAGAAGTTGGTTCAGAAGAATAGTTTGCCTCCAGTTTACTTCAGATAGTTCTGTAAAGCAGTGTGGCCAAATTTCTAAGACAAATCTTGACACCAAACCTTGCAAGTTCATTTTGCCTTTTAGGAGTTAAATTTGTAAGAGGATGGTAAGGCACGGTAGAGGAATACAAACACATGATAAATATAACTTCCATGACATGCAAGAGAATTTAATTGAAGTTTAGAGGAGAAACTACTTTCAGGTGACTGGCAATCTGAGATAGAATTTAAGGCGGAACCTGATTGATGAGTAAGTTGGACAAGGGGTTGATCGGCAGGCAAGGAATGCAGCCGATCAATGCTGCAGGAGGCAGCCAATCAATGATTCTCATCATTGTTTCTCTCTCTACTCTCCCTTTCTCTCTGAAATCTATATATTTATTTTATTTGACACTAAATGGAGGTCCTAAGTATAGAAATTTCAAGTCCTTCCAAATTTAACCTTTATAAAAACCCTGTGGAATAGGTATGAAATTACTCCTGAACCTTAAAACGGAAGGTAACTTGCCCAAGATCACATGGCTAGTAAATGGTGGAGTTGGCTTCAGTCAGGCTCTAGTCTAAAATCTTTGCTCTTGATAAAGGACATCTCGCTAATATCTTTTACCCTTTCATTTTGGTTCCTAGCACGTTACTCCTTTTCTGTGTTTTTACTGGAAATTTTCAATACTGTGGTTAAAACATTCTAAGACGTTTTACAAATCAAGTAATGTCCTTAATCCTGGATCCTAATGAGATGCCGTTAAATGAAAGCTAGCGAAGTGGCAGAGAGCCGGCTCCTGTGGGTGCTTTTACAGTTTGCCATGGCTCCAAAGGGGAGGATGGGACTGCTGTGGGTAGGCTGAAAGGGTCTGTCCATGTAATACCAGTTTTTAATCTGTACTTGTGGGTTTTATTTTCTTGAGTATCTTCCCTCATAGCTTTAAATATTTTCAGGTGCTTTTCTTGCCTTTGTTAAATCAATGCTATTTGGGTATAACTATTCATTTAACATTTTCCTTTGTAGGATCAAGCGTGCTTTCCTTATTGAGGAGCAGAAAATCGTTGTGAAAGTGTTGAAGGCACAAGCACAGAGTCAGAAAGCTAAATAAATTTTAAAATGAAGCTTTTTTGAGTAATAAAACAAAAGTCTCATTCTGTTATTTATCTTGTAATTTGTTAATATGCAGGTTTTGTTTCTGTGTGTTATCTGGGGACCCTGTGATGTCTAGATTTCTGTTTTTCTAAATGACAGTGAAGGTTAATGGTCCCTAGAATTTTTTTATGGTAACTTGAGACAAGGCCTTTTGAGAATAGTGGCCCTTGCATCTGAACATTTCTTTGAAGACCTCTTGGATCATTTTCATAGTAGCTTCTTCATCAGAATTCATAGAGCAGAAACCACAGTGTTTAAAGTT
This sequence comes from Pipistrellus hanaki, assembly GCF_964339955.1. Classification (NCBI taxonomy): domain Eukaryota; kingdom Metazoa; phylum Chordata; class Mammalia; order Chiroptera; family Vespertilionidae; genus Pipistrellus; species Pipistrellus hanaki. The sequence continues at coordinate 141,635,501 of NC_140503.1, read as the reverse complement.
ATGGAATGGAACCATTCTAACATCATTAAACCCTCTTATTTGCTTAGTTTCAAACTGGTCTATTTTGGAGAATAAAACTGTCAGCAAAAGATGAATTCCTGTGTACAAAACTTAATGTCATGGGTCTAGTGAAATTCAAATTCAGATTTATGTTGGATTTATAATCCAGATCAGAACATTAAAATAATAGACCCTGGTACACAGATTTGTCCAAGGAAAGTAATACAAGAAAACTCATGTGCTCATAACTATTTTCTTAACTTTGTGATACTGTTTAAAACAACTCAATAATGCAAAACTAGATTTTATTAGTTCATTCTTACAGTGCTGAGGCTAAAAGACATCCATTAAAGTATAAACTGAATTGTCCTCCAAGACCATTTTTTCAGGTCATGTCAAGCTTTCAATCCTAGGCTACTTCCATAAGCCAAGAAGTCTAGAAACTTGGTAGCTAGAGAATTCTGTGCATTTTGACCCCTTTCCTCTAGACTAGGGGTGTCGAACTCAATCAGAGAAGGGGCCAAAATCTAAAATCCAGCCTAAATCGTGGGCCGAATGGTTTACTGAACAGTCATAAACTGACGATGTCATAAACTGACAGCGGAGTGCAGTGATGACAGCGCGGTGCGGGCCACATTGCAAGGCCTGGCGGGCTGGATTTGGCCCGCGGGCCTTGTGTTTGACACATGTGCTCTAGACATTGCAAATACTGGCCTGATGTCTTGTGTAGAGAAACATTTCCTTTTTATAATAGATAGTGCCCTTAAAATATTTTTACTGATTGCAAAGTGGGAGGGAGAGATGGAAACATACATTGAGACTCATTCAACTGCCTCCTGCATGCCCCCTACTGGGGATTGAGCCCACAACCCTGGCATGTGCCCTGACAAGTCAGGACCTGGTCAAAGGTCAACCACTGAGCCACATCAGTTGGTCAGTGCCCTTTTCTAAAGAAGGAAAAGGGCAGGAATCTGGCCTTGAACCGCACTGCCAGCTAATTTCTTTGGTAGACATGATTTTAAATCAGCATTTTGCAGAACAGAATTCAGTTGCCTAGGCTGTCATTTGAACTTGATAGCATCTCCATAGTGATACCTACCACCTATTTGTCCTGTGCCTGACACTTCAAAGCACTTCATTTAGTCTTTCCAACAACCCTGCGACACCTTTATCATCCCCATTTTATAAATGAGAGCACAGGCACACAAGTTGTGTAATACTTATCCATTAGAATTGCATATGTTTTTAGGGAGTTGAGATTGAATATACTCCAAGTAAATACTTCAGCACGAGGTGATAGCTTAGGTTTCTCAACATCTCAGATGATTTGAGATCCAAGTTTTCCCCAAATGTCTTCCATTCGAATTGTTAAGCAGCCAGAACAATACAATTATTTTGGGTAATGTTTAATCATAAATATTTTTAACGGGTATAATTGAAAAGCATTGGATTCTGAAGTAGAGTAACATTTCTCCATGGACTGATGCTGACAAATATTGCATAGACCTGTTTTGTGATCATCTAGTGTGTTATAAGAATCTAAAAATGGATTCTTTAATACTCAATGCCTTTAAAATTTTAATTCAGTTAATTGCTTTGTAAACTAATTTTTCCTTGGTTTGAGATGTCATCTTTAAGTAATAGCTGTGGAGGAAACTACTCCATTTGCATGTCAGGGCTCTTAATACACAAAGTTCTGTAGAGCAACTTGACAACCAGGCTGTAATGTGAGGACTATCAAGTTTCAACAGAATAAGTGGGTTAACTTAGAAACTTGAGAAAACTAAAGCATTGAAGTCACATACTTTTCAAAGAATTCTTCATGTATTAAATGGTTTAACCTTTTCCAAATTTGAAATGTTTTCACTTATAAAGCATGTTTGTAGACAATTTGGAAAATAGGAAAATTAGAATGAAAAAAAAAAATCCTCTTTAATTTCAGTATGCAGATAATTATTTTTAAGTCAAAATTAGAAGCATACTTTATATATAAACTAAATATTCCCTTTTGAATAATTGAGTTTTTTGGGGTTTTTTGTTTGTTTTTTACTTCAGGGGGGCGAGAAAGCTAGAACATCAATGATGAGAACCATTGATTGACTGCCTCCTGCATGCCCCACAGGGGATCAAGCCCACAAACTATGACCTGGTTCATAGGTCAGCGCTCAACCACTGAGGCACGCCAGCTAGGCTGGATTATTTCTTAATTTTTCTCCATTTGAACACTTGTGAGCATTCTTTTAATATATTTTTATTGATTTTGGAGAGGGAGAAAGATGGAAACATCAATGATGAGAGGATCATTGATCAGTTGCCTCCTGCACACCCCCTACTGGGGATTGAGTCCACAACCCAGGCATGTGCCCTTGAACAAAATCAAACCCAAGACACTTCAGTCCATAGGCTGACCCTCTAACCCCTGAGCAGACTAGCCAGGCTAAAAGCAAGCTCTCTTGTCTCTGCTCTTACAAGGGCCCTAAAACCATGATGAGGGTTCCAACCTCATGACTTACCTCCCAAAGGCCACCACTTCCTAAAACACTGGGGGGTAAGGTTCCAATATATGAATTTTGGAGGAACAGAAACAACACTGCCACGTTTCATGTCCATAACACTGAGGGTGTGAAATATGCCAGATTGGTGGCCATTTCTTCACCTGTGTTAGTTTAGCCACTTAGTTATTGACCACGGGCCGCCCTTCTCCATTCCTCCCTCTGCTGATCCTCCACCTCACTCGTGTTGTGGTGCGTAGATATAGAGGACCACAGACTATGTGAACATGGTGCCAACTCTGTCCAAGTGGCCAAAATGGATTCTGCACTGCGCTGGGTTTTGATTTAAAGAAACAGTTTTTACTGAGTCCAGTTCTGTGTATGACAAAGTATCTCTGACAGGTTCCTAAGAAGATAAGTGAATGTAGTTAGTGGTTTCTCCTTCCATTGAATTGCTTATAATTTCATTAGAAGGACGGAGGGGGGGGGGGGGGCAGGGGGGTTTGTAGACACGCCGCGGGTATTCTTTCATTCTTAAAAGCAGAAAACATCCATATATTTAAGTAAATAAATCTAATTTATTTTCAGCAGTGCATACACTTTTTACCCTAATGATTTAGGGCTTGAGTTCCCAGAATTTTGATAGGGCTGTATCCAGCTCTAACTACAAAGTATTTTATCTTATCAACTGAAATCACATACAGACATATCCTGGAGACCTTGGGGGTTTGGTTCCCAACCACCACAACAAAGCAAATAGCACAATAAAGTGAGTCACATGAACTTTCTGATTTCCCAGTGTATATATATAAACTTAGGTTCTATACTCTGTTAAGTGTACAATAGCATTGTGTCTAAAAAATACCTTAAAAATACTGTATTGCTAGAAATTGGTAACCATCATCTGAGATTTCAGCAAGTCCTAATCCTTTTGCTGGTGTCGTCTTCAATTTGTTTAAAAAAAAAAAAAAAAAAAAAAAAAGAAAAAAAAACAGTTATTTATGGAAAGCAACAAAGTGAGTTGCAATAAAACGACATACACCTCTACCAGTCTGGAGTAAGCTTGTGAAGCAGGACTGAATATGATTATGATTATTTTTTTTCTGAGTCAGATTACTTACTGCTGGGTTAAAGGTCTATAACCATAAGCTATTATCAATAAACCCAGTGATATATGGAGCCAGCTTAACCTGGCTGTCAGAGCCAGTTGTGTCTCTAGCTCAGTGTTCAGTGATGCCAGGTTGGTACCTTGAAATTGGAAATATTTACACAGGAAATCAGCAGACTATCTTCAAGAGTTTTCTTTCTAGAGGGTAAGAGTCACAACATTTCTTTCTGATTTCTAATATATCAGCTACTCAGTATTTCTGAGTAAATATTAAATGTTTCTGGATAATTTGAATGATTACATCAATGTTCTTGCCATACACTTACATTCTGATTTGCTTTAGCTTTCATTCATTAACTCAACAAATATGTATTAGAAACTACTGTGTTCCAGAAACTGTTCCTGGGTATGTATTAATACAACTGTCAACAGAGCAGACTCTTCCCTGCTCTCCTGGTACATAACTGAGGCTACAAATACATTTTTAATTGCACACACTGGGATCAGAGTCATAAAGGGGAAGTACTCAGTGCTGCTGAACAGTGTGAGAATGGAATCTCCTGGGAAGGCGAGGTAGGCTTTTCTGAGAAGGGGATATTTAAGCTCAGTGCAAGAGCAAGAAGGTGTCAGCTGGGTGCAAAGGAGGGAGAACATTCCAGACATAAGACCCAAGTGCAAATGTCTTAAATCAAGAAATAGCTAATATTTTTAAACAAGTAACTCATGCAGCCCAATTCACTCTTAATATGTCGAGCCAATAAGTCTGATATATGTAAACACATTGTTACTAAGAAGGAACATTCCTATTAGCAAACACATTTTAGTCACCTACAAAGCTCAAAAAGATCTGTGCCACCTTCTTCTAAGGAAGACCAGTGAAGGAAAAGCTTATTTTGGAACAAAGACACAGTATTCTGCATTAGGGGATATTTTAATTATGCAACCCTCTAGATATTTTAGGCATCAACCTACTATTAAGGAGGAAAAGATCAAAATTATTGACTGAATCCCCCAGATATTCATTCAGCTTCTATATTCCTTTGCCTGTGCAAATAGCCTGAGGGCTATGCCCTCCCCCCTCTCCTCCACCTCTCTTGTTAGAAATAAGCTTATAGCTTGACTAAAGAACAAGTAGTTCTAAAGAAAATGCAGATGTGTACTGCATCAGTGTAAATTGCTCAAAGACTATAAGCTGTACTAGAGGCCCGGTGCATGGATTCGTGCACCCATGGGAACCTTTAGCCTGGCCTGCACCCTCTCGCAATCTGGGACCCCTCAGAACTGGCGGTCTGACATGCCCCAGGGATGTAGCAGTGTGCGAAGCTGCAGGCAGTGGGGAGAGGAGCCTGTACTGCTCCACTCTTCCTGGCCCCACTGTGCCTGCTGCCACTGCCATTCGATAAACTCACTGAGCAGCGCTTCTGCTGTGGGAGCTCACTGGCCATCAGGGGGCAGCTCCTGTATTGGCCATAGTGACTGGTCAAATGGTCCACCTGTCGAATGGTTGACCAGTTGCTTAGGGTTTTATAATATAGATGGTCTGTTGCAATTACTCACTCTAGAGATATAGTGGGGAAACAGCCACAGACAATCCTATATAATAAAAGCGTAGTATGCAAATTGTCCCCTCTATCAGGAGTTCTTCCTGGAGTTAAACCAGGGGGTGGGGCTACCCGGGGAAAGGGAGTACCCGGTCGGCAGATGTCAGCCGGCAGCCACTAGGGACCCTACCAGTGCACGAGTTTTGTGCACTGGGCCTCTACTACCTAAATAAATGGTCAGGGCTGTATACCAATAAGGTTTTACTTACAAAAACTGATGTGGGCTCAGATTTGGCCTGCAGATTGCAGTTTGTGGACCTTCCCTGTTCTGGATGACCCTGCTTCCAATTCCAGCTGCCATCCAGCTGCAACTGCGTGAGAAACATCAAGCAAGACCAGCAGAAAACTGCCGTGTTGAGTCTAGTCAACCCAGAGGATGGCGAGAAAAAAATAAAATGGTTGTTTTGCTGCACTAAGTTTTGAGCTGGCTTGTTACATAGTGATATACCACTAAAACAGTGGTACAGTATAATGGTCTATAAATATATATATATATATATTATTGAGTTTTTACAGAGAGGAAGAGATGGATAGAAAGCTAGAAACATCGATGAGAGAGAAGCATCAATCAGCTGCCTCTTGCACACCCTCTACTGGGGATGTGCCCGCAACCAAGGTACATGCCCTTGACCAGAATTGAACCCGGGACCCTTCAGTCTGCAGGTGGACGCTCTATCCACTGAGCCAAACCGGTTTAGGCTCTTTAAATATTTTTTTATTGCATATCCTTTAAAGAATTTGAAAAGTTGTGTAGACCCTTGCACAATTTTAGATTGTCACCTAAAACTTTCCTTATAAATTTAAATTGTTGCAAAAGATGTAATTTCCAGCACAATGAAGATATGAATAATTTTTTTAAAAACTGCTCTATCACTTTAAAAATACATCAAATAGAGGCTACATAGCAACTATTAAAAAAAAAGAAGAAAGAAGACAGGAATCTGCTCTTGTAACAGTTGGTAGTTCTATATTAAAAGTATTTTTCTGATTGGTAATTCCCACAATTCTATTTCTAAAAAAGAAAAAGCAATAAAGGGAGGCATGGAGTCTTGCCACCCATTTGTCCTCCAGACAAAATAAGGTATCACTGCCTTTTCATCTGTGTTCTCTTTGCTTCACTCTGAAGGAGCTCTCTCTCCAGAGTAAGCCATTCTTTGACAATTTGGGCAAGATGAAAGAGGTGAGGATGTTAAATGAAAATTGTCATCATTCCCTCCCACCTCATTCTACATTATATCTGAATTTAGGTCATTTAAATGTGGGCCAAGATATCCTACTCCAGTGTCTAATATCTCCCTTATGTGTAAAATGGGGAAAGACACTGGGATAAACAAAATAGACAAAAATCCCTGCCTTATTGGGGATTTCATTCCAATGAGGGGAGACAGATGATGAATAAAAACATAAACGAATGAATGAATAAGTGAATATGTGAAATAATATGATATCATTGATTTATGCCAAAGAGAGAAATAAAGCAGGGGAAGGGGATAGAATGCAGGAGAGAGCAGGGCGTTGCGATTTAAATAGTGGTGTGAGGGAAAGTGGCCCTGAGAAAGGGACATTTAAACAGAGACCTAAAGGCCATGAGAGACCATAAATGCAACAGGGAAAGAGCATTCGGAGTAGAGATTAGTCTGAAGGCAGGAGGGTGCCAGGTGGCTGGACTGGAGTAAACAGGGTACCACTTAGCACACAGCTACATCCCCTGAGAGGTCGCAGACAGTGAGAGGGCACAGGCCGGGCTGAGGTACTCCCCCCCGCCCCCCCAGTGCTTGAATTTTGTGCACCGGGCCTCCAGTATTTATATAGTTTTGGTTCTTCCACTAACTACTTCTGTTAACTTGGTTAACTCATTTGCCTGCTCTAGAAGATTAGATTATTGGATTTATTGATTCATTATATTTATCTTGGTAACAAACTAAGCATCTGCTGTGCTTCAGGATGTGGCTCTGAAGGCGAATACAATACCACCAGGTCCTTTCAGGAGCTCACCATCTAGCTGTTTCATTCAGCCATGCATGCCTTTTGACAGATTAGTTTACATCAGTGGTCCAAGCCAATGGATGGCACCGATGTGGCATTTTGGAAATTTGTTGGGGCACGATGCAAAATATTCTGTAATGTGTTACATCGTCCAAGTCCTACATTACTTTCCAATATCCAATCAGATTTTTATGTAGGTGGGAAACCTGTTTTTTATTATCTAAGCCTTGGTAAACTCCATTTAACTATAAACAAAAAGCATTTTTGTGTGGTTTTAATAAATACTGAATTTTCCAGGAATGCACTGTCTAAAATCAAGAGATTATATTTTTCTTCTGAACATTATCTGGAGAAATTCAACATTTTGGAAAAAAGAAATAGCAAACCATAAATCTTTGAACTTCTGCAAGGTAATCCAAGTCCCAATTTTTAGAAAAAAGTCTAGATGTGTGAGTGAATGTGTTGATTTACTTTTTTTTTTTTTCTTAAATCTTTGGTGCTGAACATTGTTTGCACAAAAAGCCAATGAGCAATACATTAAATTGTGACATGATATATAAATCTATTGTGTTCTGAAAAGAGCAACATGATTTCTATATGTTTTGCTTTCTGCACAAGTTAAAGAACCATTACTATGGGCAACTGAGAGACCCCCAGGAGTATTAAGCACATTAGCATTTAGAGAGATCACTTAACCGGTATGAAGAATTCACAGCAACTAATTCAACAACAAGCAACTAATTCAACAAGCATACCAGGCTGGCACTAACCCTGGAGAGAATTCCTGAAGTTTACCCCTCTCTCATCTCCCCAGTCTTTCTTCCTTGCCCTCTCTTTCCACGCACACAAGTATGTGGCTGGGTATAGAGTAGTGGTAGGCAAACCATGGCTCTCGAGCCACATGTGGCTCTTTGGCCCCTTGAGTGTGGCTCTTCCACAAAATACCACGGCCTGGGTGAGTCTGTTTTTGAAGAAGTGGCGTTAGAAGAAGTTTAAGTTTAAAAATTTTGGCTCTCAAAAGAAATTTCAATCGTTGTCCTGTTGATAGTTGACTCTGTTGACTAATGAGTTTGCCGGCTACTGGTGTAGAGCACAGTTGGATTACCACCTCTTTACAAATAATCATCAGGGGCTCAACTAAGGTTTTTCAGATGGAATTTCCCTGTCTGCTTTTAAAATCTGAGCATTGCGATACAGATAATGGTTCTCATGCTTTAGAGCCACTTAATCATGCAGGGGTCTTCAAACTATGGCCCGCGGGCCACATGCGGCCCGCAGAGGAGTCTGATCCGGCCCGCCAGGTTTTTTGGGCAGTGAGCGCAGCCGAGGTGTTACAGTAGGAATTAGTAGTTCATATAGTCCGGCCCTCCAGCTCTCTGAGGGACCGTGATCTGGCCCCCACTTTAAAAAGTTTGAGGACCCCTGTCAGCTAGGGAGATGGTTACAAAGCGATTCCTGAGCCCCATCTGAGACTTTCTCAATTAGAACTTCTTGGAAGTTGGGCAAAAAAAAAACCCTTGCATTTTAACAAGATCTCCTAGCTGAAATGGACCCTGGACTGCCCGGTAAACAATAGAAAGATGATGTATTCTAGAATTGTCCCCTTCAAACCTATCTAATTTTATTAACCAATGTAACCCCAATACATTCATTAAAAAAGATGTGGTTGAAGGCATATGTGATTTAGTGTTAGATAACTATGGGTTTAAGTCTTTGGTTGGGCATTGAATGACCGGGAGCGCTCCCTTCGTGGGCAGGGCGGGTGGCCTGGCCGCGGGAATAAAGCAGGTTGGGGAAAGCACCTTGCCACTCAGCATTCGCCTGCGACGTGACCCTGGAGCTTGCGTCCTCGCCCACGCTGGCCACGCGGCTTGGCCGCCGACTGAGAGCCTTTGCACGGTCCTGGGCCGTGTCCTCTGAGCTCCGAGTACCGGGGAGGCTCCGGGCCTGAGCGCAGACGTTCCCCGGCCCCTGCGTGACCCCGCTGCTCTGCGCGAAGACCGAGTCGTGCGTGTTGGTTTGCACATGTTTTCTGGGAGTGTTACTTGAATCTGTCTCCAGCTGCAGATCACAGCGAAGGTCAGTAGAGGCGACGTCAGATGTGACTGTCCCGTAGTTGTAGGTGGAGACGGGGCAGGGCAACGGTACGAACCCTACAGCGATGTAGGGACCCCCTGTCCCCCCCTCCCTCCAGTCTCCCCAGCTCCCAGGGGCCGCTCGCCGCGTGTGTGCAGCTCCGCCCGAGTGCGGTGGGAGGCCCGTGAACTCTGGGACACGCTCTGCACAGCGTGCTGTCCCTCACTGTTTGATATTCTATGATATTTATTTTACAAAAGCACTAAACTGTAATAAAGTGAACAGCTTGCTTTCTATGGGAAAAAAAAAAATGATTGGGAGACTGAGCACTTTTCTTACCCTCTGTAACTCTTAGTCACCTCACCTATAAAATGAAGATAATACAACATCAGAGGTTCTAGGAGTTCAGAAATATCCTGTGTTATCTGCCACCACAGAATGGAGGACCCTCTCCTGCTTCCAGTATGAGGCCTGCCCTATTGTATACTTATGGGGAAACAAAGTGCAGCAAGATGGTCACAATGGAATCTCCTCATTTTGGATGATTAAAGACAAGTGATAATGTTGGAAATAAACCAAAACATCAACTGATACCCTATCCCCCTATATCATGTTTTACCCTAAATGATTTTTTTCTCTTTGTAAAGAAACACACACACACACACACACACACACACACACCCCACTGGAAGTGCCAAGCTGTATTTGATTAGTTCTGGGCAGAAGCACATTAGGGCATCTGAAAACCACAACTGGAGACATCTATTCTGATGGGCCTAATGCTCTGGGTATTTCCTTTCAACCGAACTTTGGGGAAAAGTACTTTGATATAGTGTACATATGGAAATATTTTACAACATTCTTAAAAAGTTAGATATTTTTATTCAGTATGTATAAAAAGCATACTTTTCACTTCAATGTGTGCAAATACGGAGAATTCGATGTCTTCAGGGGTCTCTTGTCATTTCTAAGCTAGAATTGTTTTTTTTGTTTTGTTTTGTGAAGGCGACATAAGTGTGTATGAAAGGGCAGGATTGACAGCTGGGAGACAGCGGTCTTTTCTCTGTGCTTCTGGCAGCCAGCAGGAGCAGCTGCCGTTCAAACGCACCCCAAATACCTTACCTCTGGAAAGATCATTTCTGGAGGTGAGGAGGCGCTTTGATTTCTCATTCCCTCTGAAAGGTGTCGGTGGGGGCTGCTGGTGGGATGGTTGGCCATTCGCACAGGCTTTGGTTCTGAGGCCATTGCCACGTTTCACATGTGCAACCAAATTGCAATCTGGGTTCTGGTTCAAATTCCTTTAAAAAGATTAAAGTCTGTTGTTTGAAATGCCTTTCCCAATCTTGGGGGGAAACATGCCATGGAAAATATTCTTCATCACAAGAATCTATTCATAGTGGCTACTTTTAAGGGAGAAGGGACGGGAAAGGGAAATGATGATAAGGGGAAGTGGCATTTGATTTGTATATTTTTATCACTTATAACTGAACATGTCATCTTATTTTTAAAAAAGAACAGAAATAATCGGTATGATGGTGGTGTAGGTCACTTTTATTGACTCTGTAAATTTCTGTATTGAAAAATGAAATTTAATAAGTTTGCTTTAGAAAGCTTCACTAGAGAGGAATTTAACTACACCACAGTATTCTTAAATTATTCTCTTAAATTATATTGCCAGTTTATTCTTTTGAATAAAGTATAAAACTTTTGTTACATTATCAAAAATAGTAATAAAATTTATTGCATTCACAAAAAAGCTTCAATAGAAAATTTTCCTTTTTTAAAGTTTTTTTTCTTTAAGATATTACATATGTGTAATACCTTATCCCACCATTGCCCCCTGAACCCCCCTTTTTTTAAATGTATTTTATTGATTTTTTAAAAATATATATTTTATTGATTTTTACAGAGAGAGATAGAGAGCTAGAAACATCGATGAGAGAGAAACACGGACCAGCCGCCTCCCGCACACCTCCTACCGGGGATGTGCCTGCAACCAACGTACATGCCCCTGACCAGAATCGAACCTGGGACCTTTCAGTCCACAGACCGACGCTCTACCACTGAGCCAAATCGGTTTCGGCTACCCCCGCTTTTTTAAGTTTTAATAACCAAAACGTGCCAGACAATTAATCTTCCTTCCTCCTTTCTTTTCTTTCTTTCTTTCTTTCTTTCTTTCTTTCTTTCTTTCTTTCTTTCTTTCTTTCTTTCTTTCTTTCTTTCTTTCTTTCTTTCTTTCTTTCTTCCTTCCTTCCTTCCTTCCTTCCTTCCTTCCTTCTTTCCTTCCTTCCTTCCTTTTATTCTCTCTTTCTTTCTTTTTGCTTTTATATGTCTATATAATTTGTAAGGCATCTAGATGTAAAATAAACTATTTTATTCATTGATATTTTATTATCTGAAAATGTTGCTTTCACAGATTTTCTTTCATTAAGAGTAAATCATTCGCATTTTAAAGATAGGCTTGACTGTAGGAGAAGCAGGCTTTTCCATTTGTGTAATGTTTCATTGCAGTTATTTCATCACAGCATTGAGATGAGCTTCTTTGAAATTATGTTTAGTTAATATAGTTTATAAATCTCAAGGTATCAAAAATACATTTTGGTCAAGTTAAAATTGTACAGGACTGATTCCTATGAAAGAGAACTCCTGCCCCACTGTGGCCACAGAAAGGAATTACATGTGGGTGGTTAGAAAAAAACAGTTGAATTGAATCAGCTTTTCAGAAAAGGTAAAAAAAAATATGCAGGTTAGTTATTTTCCTTTAAAAATTTTAATGGAAAATACATGAGTCTGTTAAAAGAAAAAAACAAAACTAAAGAAAATACGTAAGCCCAGCCGGTGTGGCTCAGTGGTTGAGCACCAATCTATGAACCAGGAGGTCACGGTTTGATTCCTGGTCAGGACACAGACCTGGCTTGCCCGCTTAATCCCCAGCAGGGGGTGTGCAAGAGGCAGCCGATCAATGACCCTCTCTCATCATTGATGTTTCTATTGCTCTCTCCCTCTCCCTTCCTCTCTGAAATTAATTTTATATATACACGAAAATACATGAATATATATATTACCAAAGATTCCTTTCACACCCAGTTGGGAGGGAGACTAGTATTATTTTAAAAATTCCCATAGACTTCATCCCCTCTGTAATCTGGCTTCTCCTGACACCATGCTACTGAAATTAATGAATTAATTTACCAAACATTATGAGCATTGACCACAATGCCATGTTCTTGGGCTGTGCCCAGTGGCTTCTGTTCTGTTTCACTCCACCTGACTTGCTGGAAACCACCCCTTTGGAGCCTTCTTAGCTGCTGCTCTCCCACAGCTCTTCTGCACCTTTGATCTTGCTGTAGCCACTTTGGAGTGTCCTGGTAATCATGTAGGCAATTTTCTAGGTGACAGCTCTCTTTGGTCTTACTGTTTCATTTTTCATATGTTTATTGATTTTTAGAGAGAGGAAGGGAGAAAGACAGATGAGAGAGGGAGGGAGAGAGAGAGAGAGACAGAGAGAGAGAGAGAGAGAGAGAGAGAGAGAGAGAGAGAGAGAGAGAGAGAGAGAGGGAGAGAAACATGGATTGGTTGCTCCCTTATGTGTCCCAACCGGGGAACCCGCAACCTGAGTATGTGCTCTGACCTGGAATTGGACCCTAGACCTTTTGATGCACCGGATGATGCTCCAGCCAACTCAGCCACACCAGCTCAGGCTTCCCTCTCACTCTTTTAATGTTAGTCTGTGAGCCTCCAGCTACATTTGGTGAGTATGTGTGAACATTTTCCTGGGAAGCAAGCTCCTAGTTTTAATCAGCTCCACAGGAGATCCATGACCTCTTCAAACAAAACCTTTGCCTGCTTCCTCTTGTGTTCTGGCACGTTTATCCACTGACACGACTCCCACTATCACCCAGAGACTGCTAACTCTTTGACCTCTAACTTTTTTTTTTTTTAATTTCTGATAAGATTATTTAATTAAGAAGATAAATATTTCCTTAACATAATAAATGTATACATTCAAACCAAAAGAATCACCATTAATGAATACTTAAAGACACCTCGCAAATCTAAGAAAAAGGCAAATTTGCCCACATTGCCACCCTCATTTCCTATTGTGCTAAACGCAGGGTTCCTCAAACTTTTTATTTTTTATTTTTTTTTATATTTTTTTGTGATCTTTTTTTATTATTTTTAAAATTTTTTAAATTATTTTTTTAATATATTTTATTGATTTTTTTTGCCCCCCTCCCTCCCTCCCACACATCCCCTCCCTCCCCAGAGTTTTGTGTCCATTGGTTATACTTATATGCATGTATAAAAGTCCTTCAGTTGATCTATTATCTCCCCCAGATCTTCCTCCCCTCCCCGCTGTAATTTGACAGTCTACTTGTTGATATACTGTCTCTATATCTATCTTTTGGTTCATCAGTTTATAATGCTCTTTATTATCCACAAATGAGTGAGGTCATGTGGTGTTTCTCTTTCATTGATTGGCTTATTTCACTCAGCATGATGTTCTCCAATTCCATCCAGGTTGCTGCAAATGATGAGAAATCCTTCTTTTTTATGGCAGCATAGTATTCTATTGTGTAGATGTACCATAGTTTTTGGATCCAATCATCTGCTGACGGACACTTAGGCTGTTTCCAAATTCTGGCTATTGTAGATTGTACTGCTATAAACATAGGGGTGCATATATCCTTTCTGATTGTTGATTCTAGTTTCTTGGGATATATTCCTAGAAGTGGGATTACTGGGTCAAATGGGAGTTCCATTTTCAGTTTTTTTAGGAAACTCCATACTGTTCTCCACAGTGGTTGCACCAGTCTGCATTCCCACCAGCAGTGCACGAGGGTTCCTTTTTCTCCGCAACCTCGCCAACACTTGTCGTTTGTTGATTTGTTGATGTTGGCCATTCTGACAGGTGTGAGATGGTACCACATTGTTGTTTTGATTTGCATCTCTCGGACAATTAGTGACTTTGAGCATGTTTTCATGTGCCTTTTGGCCTTCCTTCTGTCTTCTTTTGAAAATGTTCTATTTAGGTCCATTGCCCATTTTTTAATTGGATTATTTATCTTCCTTTTATTTAGTTGTATAAGCTGTTTGAGATTAAACCTTTATCAGTGGTATCATTTGCAAATATGTTCTCCCACACTGTGGGCTTTCTTATTGTTTTGTTGATGGTTTCTTTTGCTGTAAAAAAGCTTTTTATTTTGATGTAGTCCCATTTGTTTATTTTCTCTTTAGCTTCCATTGCCCTAGGGGTAGTATCAGTGAAGAAGTTCTTTTGGCATACGTCTGAGATTTTGCTGCCTGTGGATGCTTCTAGTATTTTTATGGTTTCCCGTCTGATGTTTAAGTCCTGTATCCATTTTGAGTTTATTTTTGTGAATGGTGTAAGTTGGTGATCTAGTTTCATTCTTTTGCATGTGTCTGTCCAATTTTCCCAATCGATCTCTAACTTGATGAGAATCATCATTAGGGCTGCCTCCTGGACACCTTCTACTGGGGATGTGCCCTGACCTGGAATCAATCCTTGACCTCCTGGTTCATAGGGTGACCTTCAACCACGGAGCCATAGCAGGCCAGGCTGTATTGCAAAGTTTTGTAAATATTTTCACTATTATGGTATTTAAGCAACTTCTCAATAATTGAGCCATTAATTAAACATGCAGATCCAATTCATGTCATCCTGTGAAAAACCAGGGGCTCAGTAACAAGCCAGCAAACAAAACACATGAGAACATTGGCTCGATAAAATTATCAACTTGTTCTGGATTTATATAATCAGTCACTTTTAACTCTTACTTTAAAAAAAAATTGACATGTGTAGAATCTTAAGAGAGTCTATAAAAAAGAAAACAAAACAAAAAACTTTTTAGGCCATCTAGTCCATCCTCAAAGACTAAATCTTCATCACATATTTTCATCTCTTGGATTTCAAACCCAGCCCAGGCAAAATAGCTGCCACTAGCCGTGGTAGCAAGGGAATGGAGAAGTAGATGAATTAAAGATAATTTTGGTAGTAAAGACAAAAATACCCGCTGATATTTTGGGTGTGGAGAGCAACTAGGCTGATTTCAAGATTTTCTGTCTGAAAGATTTTAGCATTTACGAGATAGCGGTGGCAAAGTAGGGGGGATGACATGGGTTACTTAAAATGGTATTTTGGTCGCGCCGAGGTATCGATCTTAGGTGTCCCTGTAGAGATGTCCTCTTGACATGTGTGATAGATTTGGATTGGATGCTTTAAAATTTTTGAAACGATACTATTCTAGCAATTATTAATAACAATTATTATTATTACTTTCACCACTAATATACTGGGAAGTAAAAGCTCAGCCACCTAGAGTCGTGGTTGGCAAACTGCGGCTTGTGAGCCACATGCGGCTCTTTGGCCCCTTGAGTGTGGCTCTTCCACAAAATACCACGGCCTGAGCGAGCTTGTTTTTGAAGAAGTAGCATTAAAATAAGGTGACCAGACATTCTGCTTTTGGCAGGACAGTCCCGATTTTTAACAATTTGTCCCGCATCCCCTGGCGTTTTAAAAAAGTCCTAATTTTTGGAAAGAATGCACGACAAGCTAGGGAAAGGCGGGAAAACGGGAAGGGAATAGAATGGTTTTTGGCGGCCATGTGGCTAGTTAGCCAGGATATGAGTTTTATATTATTTTTGTTAATTTTATAATGTTAAATCTTAGTAATAACAAATAATTGTTGATAACTGATTATCGAGAATTGCTCAACAAAGTTCGCATTGTTGATCAGTTGTTAGAATTGTGGAATATGTGCTGTCCTTACCAGGAACTAATGCTGCGACTGAACGCGTTTTTTCTATGGTAAATAAAGTGTGCACATCAGAAAAATCACAATTAAGTATTGAGACTTTGAAAGCCATTTTATGTGTGAAATATAATTTAACAAATTCTTGTGAAAAATTTCATGACCTTTTAAACAGTGACAGCAATCTACTAAAAAAATTCACTCAAATGAGAAATATGCCAAAGAATAAAATAATACTATACATAATTTTTTAATTTATTATATTTGTAAATTGTACTTATGTTGAAATTTATTTATTTATTTTTTAAAATATATTTTATTGATTTTGTACAGAGAGGAAGAGAGAGAGATAGAGAGTTAGAAACATCAATGCGAGAGAGTCATCGATCAGCTGCCTCTTGCACACCCCCTACTGGGGATATGCCCGCAAACAAGGTACATGCCCTTGACCGGAATCGAACCCGGGACCTTTCAGTCCCCAAGCCGACGCTCTATCCATTGAGCCAAACCGGTTTCGGCCTTATGTTGAAATATAAAAATATATATTACAATACTATTTTTGTGTTCTATTAAAATTTTTGTTGCTCCATATAGACCAAATTTTTAATCAAGAGCCCCCTCCCCCCTCGGTCAGTGGTGTCCCACTTTTACCAATGCTAAAATCTGATCACCTTACATTAGAAGAAGTTTAAGTTTTAAAAACTTGGCTCTCAAACTTCAGTCGTTGTACTGCTATTTGGCTCTGTTGACTACTGACCTAGAGCTTTCTCAAGCTCTTGAGGAAAAAAAAAAAAAAAAAAAAAAAAGCTCATAAAAATGGCAGAGCTTTCCAAGCATTTCCATTCATTCTCCAGTTCTGGGAACCTGGAACGCCCCGCCCAATCAGCTCCCAAATCCTGAGCGTCAGCGAGTGGGCGGGTCTGATGGAGCGGGTTCCTCCGCTTCTCTGGCTGGGCCACGTCAGAAGCCGTGCAGGTCCTTGAAGGTACATAAGTTCCATGTTCACTCATTATTTCCAGTGAATTGAGAGTATGACTCACATTTCTGTTTAAAAATATCCAATTAAACGTAGGTTTATATACCTTGATTTCTTGTTCTTCTCGAAGTTTCTTATTTTCTTCTGTGAATATATAAACTGCGAGCGTTTCGGACCTGCCGTGTCCTCCTCCGCGCACGCGCCGGGGAGGGGGGGGGGAAAGGAAGGACGGGTCCGCTTCCGGGTGGCGTGTCGGGGGCTGGAGACAGGAGCCGCTCTCGCCGCCGCCACCAGCATGGAGAGTTTGTACCGAGTCCCCTTCTTAGTGCTGGAATGCCCCAACCTGAAGCTGAAGAAGCCGCCCTGGGTGCACATGCCCTCGGCCATGACGGTGTACGCTCTGGTGGTGGTGTCTTACTTCCTCATCACCGGAGGTAACGCGTGCTGGCCGGGGCCGGAGGCGCCGGGGCGTAGAGCCCCTCCCCGCCCCCGAGGCGGCTCATCCGCGGGCTCTCGGCTCCGAGCGGCTTCGCTTCGCTCTGGACCTTTTCGGAGGGTGGAGGGCAGTTCTGGGGTTCCAGGCATTACCAGCCCAAAGGTTTGCTTGCCCTCAGGCCCGGTCCTTTTAACTGGACGCACTGGTGTTCTCTCTCCCATTGATTTTCTTCCAGCCTCTTAGTCAAGGGCTCCATCCAAATCGGGTATATTTTTTTCACGGCCTGGTTGTTGCTTCCCTTGACTGATGGCCCTAGATTGTTTGACCAAGTCTGGACTAGGAAAGTCTAGTCTGGCTTTCCATTTTTTACTTCCATGGTTGGTCAAGAGGGGGGGGGGGGGACTTTTATTCTTTGTCTTCGGTCCCTGGAACCTTGGAAGAGACTTGAGAATTCTCAAGTTTGTTAGCTCAGACCTGAGGGTTCAGCGTTGCTTTTTTTTTTTTTTTTTTTGTCCAGTTCAAAAAATGAATGGGAGTGCAGTTTTTTTTTTTTTGTTTTTTTTTTTTTAAAGCCACGCGTTTGTAAATATTTGAGATTGGAGATAGATTTGTATTCCATAGAGCAGAAGTTGAGGATGTAAAGAATAAGGAAGGTAGTAATACTATTAAAAACTTGTGAATTGCTATACCGTGTTCTTTTCAAATACAGAAAGTTGCAAAAGGGGCGTTGCTTTGTGGAGTGGTGAGCTGGCAGTCCCGCTGCAGCCTCTCCGGAGCCACCACCCACCCTTCCAACCTCCATTCCGTGCTTTACTCGGCTTGTGCTGCTGTTAGATTTGGGGATTACAATCTCCCTTCCCCCAGAGTACTGACAGTTTACTTATCCTAGCATTGTATTGACATTAACATTTCTCAGCACTTTAATAGGTACTGTGTATTGAAATGAAACAATATGCATGTGAACTTTAAAAAAAAAAAAAAAAAAGATAGTAGAGTCTTCCTGGGCTTTTATTTGCCACTCTTTTACCTGTAACCCTACCTTCCTTGGAGCCAGAGCCTGTGCTTGACTCCTCACAGTTTTCATTCTGGCTACCTTTTCCACATTGATTGTTGTAATGGGGAGATTCTCTGCCCCCCACCCCTGAGGGGAAAGGCCAGGAGGTGTCTCATATAAGGAGTCGGTGTTGCCACTGGACAGGAGTCTCTTCAAACAACTGAGTTTACTTTTATAAATAAACTATTTATTGCAAAGAAATATTCAGCAAGTAATGTATCGAGTCCCAATTAAATTCCAGGCACCAGGAACTGGGGACAACAGTGAATGTAAAACAAGGACCCTGCCCTCCTGAAGCTTATACTGTTATGGTTGAGATATGTTACAAATCATGTACATTTTTTTTACATTATTTTTTCCATGACAAAAATGTCACAAATGCATTGAAGGAAAAGATCAAGAGATTATGAAAAAATAATGGGTGTTGGAAATATTTACTTTGGAGTGTGGTTCCTGAGTAAATGGCATGTTAGCCAAAATCTGATGAATTGGAGGAAAGGGTATGTATGCTGAGCAGAGGGAAGACTATGGACAGATATCGGGCTGAGAGACCAATTAGGTGGGTGTTGTAGTTGACTTAGACCAGACTAGGTTGGTGGGCAGTGGAGATGGAGGAAAATATGAAAGATATTTTGGAAGAAGATTCAATAGATCTTGATGGAGTAATTGGATGTAGGGGAAGAATGAAGTGTGAAGGAATCTTATTGGTGTCTTGTTTTTGAGTATCTTGAGTAGATGAAAGTATTATTTTTTGAAATGAACAAATGAAGTCTTTTTTTGTGGAGAACGATGAACTGGAGCTCACTTTGGGATATATATATATACTAGTTGGGCATCACCAACTATAATTAGTTGGATGTGTGCATTAGTAGCACTGAGAAAAGAGGTCTGTGTTGAAGCTGGGCAATAAAAAATGTTTCCTGAACTCCTCCCAAGTCCCCGTTCTTGGGGAACTTACATCTAATTCCAACGCTGCTAACATTATTTGATATGTGTTGGCACATTGAGAGTCATTAGCAGATGAATTGGAAGCCCTGGCAAGCGATGAGTTCCATTCTGGAGAAAATGTGGAAAAAGAGGACAGTGGTTCAAGCCCTAAGGAACTTCCAACACTTACTGGTTTTATAGAAGAGGAGGCTTAGATAGTGAGGTAGCAAGAAATCATGGACAAGAGGGTTAAAAAAGTCAATGTAACTTTTGTGACATTTTTCCTTCCAAGAAAATGGATTTAGAAAACGGGATCGAGTGCTGCTGGGAACCTCCTAAGATGAGAACTGAAAAGTGGCCGTTGAATTAAGCAACATGGAGGTCATAGCAACCTTAGCAAGAGTGATAGCAGTGGTGACAGGAGCTGGATTGGAGTGAATTGAAGCATGAAGGGTAGCCCTAGCTGATTTGGCTCAGTGGATAGAGGCATCGGCCTGCGGACTGAAAGATCCTGGGTTTGATTCCGGTCAAGGGCACATACATGACTGGGTTGTGGGATCGATCCCCAGTGGCGTGCAGGAGGCAGCCGATCAATGGTTCTCTCTCATCATTGATGTTTCTCTCTCTCCTCCCTTCCTTTCTGAAATCAATAGAAGCATATTTTTTTTTTTTAAATGAAGAGTAAGTGAGGAAAGAGACAGCAAAATTGCCCCCCCCCCACCCCCTTTCTTTTTCAGAAGAAAGCCTGACTCCCTTTGAAAAAGGAAATACATAAATGAGGTGTTAGCTAGGATGGTCTAGACTCTAGACTCTAGACTCTAGACTCTAGAGTCAAGGGAAGGTTGATGTAGGGAAAGACAGGTTGAAAATTCAGGAGAGAAAAGAAATATGCAAAGGAAACAAGTCTGAGAAGGCAAGAGGGATGGACTTCTGCTAATTAGAGAAGGATTCTTCCTTGCTCTGAGCTAGAGGGAAAAAGGTGAGGATAGATGAGGGTTCCAGTTTGTAGTTGGGGAGAGGGATTAGGGAATTCCACTATGATGGTTTTGTTCCTGGGGAGGGAGACAATCTGCTTAAGAAAAGCTGGGAGTGAGGATGCTGGAGAATCATGGAGAAAAACAGATGTTGACAATGAGAGATTCGGAAAACAAAATGTTGATAGGTATTAAAATTAATGATCATGAGTCTTGAATGCTAATGGTGTGATTAAAAATGTGTCCTTGTTTTATATTTAAGCAAGAAAATTTCTCTAGTAGCTCTCAATTTATAGAAACAAGTCCAAGTTTATGTGGAACATTTTCTTGAACTAAAATATCTGTAATGTTAAATCTCTTTTAATATGGAGTCATACTTGAGTATTAGAAACAGTTACTGAATGAATTTCTTTTATGAAATAACTCTTAAAGATAATATTGTTTTACAAGTCATTCTAAAGTATTGAGTTGAATTTCTGAATGGTTTTATCTGAAGTTTAGGAGATTAGCTGGGCCTCATTTGATTATAACATTATATATCAAGACAGTCCTATGTACATATAAGTTAACCTTTAGAGACAGACTAGAACTAATCCTATTTTAAAAATGAGGAATTCTCTAATTTATACTATTGCCTTTCGTATAGGAATAATTTATGATGTTATTGTTGAACCTCCGAGTGTTGGCTCTATGACGGATGAACATGGGCATCAAAGACCAGTAGCTTTCTTGGCATACAGGTAAGAGATATCTTTTTTGAATGATTTGGTTGCTGGGCTATGCCTGCTTATTTAAAAATAATAGTGAAACCTATGAAATCCATTTGTTTTTATATATTAACTGTTTTAAAATGCTAAATTTAGAAATGGCAGGAAGTGAGCAGGAGTAAGAGAAGTATAATACCTATTTATTTATTAGGAAATAACATACCAATGATATGATCACTTGTTTAAAGGAGGATATCAGTTTAAAATACATTTGTAGACTGTTCTGGGAATCAGCAAACGCGTTTATAAGTAAGGTAAGAAGCTTTATTGGAACTAGGTGTGCCCATTTGTTTGCATACCATCTGTGGCTCCTTTCAAACTGCAGTGCTAAGTGTGGCACAAACCATATGGCCTGTACTGTACTATCTGGCCACTTAAATATATATTGCTAAATAAGAAACACAATTTTTGATACCTGGGAGTTCCTTTTCAGCAATGAAACACCATTCTAGTGTGGTTTGGTTCACCTGCTTTTTATAATCCTCTTGTTAATTATCTACTTAAACATAGCTATATATTTGTATTTATACCTTACAAATGGTATTCTTTGCATAAGATATTCTTGGAAAGATGATTGTGGTTCTCTGGGGAGGGGATCCAGATGACAGGCGATCTTGGTAGGGAAACGTTTCTCAGTGTCTTCATTTGTGCTATTTGAATTTTGAACCTGGTGCATGTATTGCGTTTTTTTTTTTTAAATATATTTTATTGATTTTTCACAGAGAGGAAGAGAGAGGGATAGAGAGTTAGAAACATCTATGAGAGAGAATCATCGATCAGCTGCCTCTTGCACACCCCCTACTGGGGATGTGCCCGCAACCAAGGTACATGCCCTTGACCGGAATCGAACCGGGACCTTTCAGTCCGCAGGCCGACGCTCTATCCACTGAGCCAAACCGGTCCCGGCTGTATTGCGTTTTTAATTAAAGCAATTAGTTAGCAAAGAATATGTACCTTCCTTGCATATTCCACGAAGAAATCATCCCTTTAACAGAGAAATTTGCTTTTGGGGGTCCATGAACCCCAAAAAAGCAGATATAGATACCGTGTTTCCCCGAAAATAAGACATCCTCCGAAAATAAGACCTAGCGCAACTTTGGAAGAAAAAATTAATATTAAGACACTGTCTTATTTTCAGGGAAACAGGATAATATACAAAAATTTGCATATGATTATAGGGATTTATAGATTACTGGGAATACATGTGGGGTTCATGGAGTCTTAGTTCAGAACACCTGCTTTTAAATTTTTCCCTTTGAAACTAAAGGTATAATAAAAGTTTTTAAGACATTTCTAACCAGTTCAAAATTAATTTGAAATCAGTAGAAATTTAAATAGTATAACTTTTAAAAGCTAAAGTTCTGGGTAAAGGATTCATATACATATAATTGGCTTTTTAAGCTAATAATTAAAATGTGAGTACTGATCTTCCTAGACAGTTCTGTTAGTTTAGGTTCTAAAACTCTTTGGACATATGTTCCATGAAACAGCATTTTGTTTTTTATTCATTGTTATAGCCCAAGAATCTAGAATAGTACTTGATATATAATAGGCTCTCAATAACTATTTGTTGAAATGCATATCCAGAAATGTAATAAAATAGTTGTAAGGGTAAGAATAAAAAACTAGCACAAAAATGTTTTAGCAGAAACGAGAATTTCAATTTAAGGAAAAAAATTTGTTTTTTGGGGAATATTCAAATTTTGCTGTGGTCTTTCTTTTTCAGAGTAAATGGACAATATATTATGGAAGGACTCGCATCCAGCTTCCTGTTTACAATGGGAGGTTTAGGTTTCATAATCCTAGACCGATCCAATGCTCCAAACATTCCAAAACTCAATAGATTTCTTCTTCTATTCATTGGATTCGTCTGTGTCCTATTGAGTTTTTTCATGGCTAGAGTATTCATGAGAATGAAACTCCCGTAAGTTATTAAGTACTTTGTGTAATCAGCAACCTAACTTATATTGCAAATTGGTAAAAGAATTACCTAGATCACATAAAAATATAGATTTAATTTAACCCATTTTAACAGATGAAAATTCCGAGAATAAAAAAAAACAATGTAACTTTCTCAAGGTTATAGCTATAGTTCATAGCAAAATTGAGATGAAAAGGTCTTCCTGATTGCTATCTTCATGCATGTTCATGAGAAATTTTAGTTATTTTGCTGTGGCATCACTGACCACTGTTTCTCTAAAGTGCTTTTGGGTTAGTTTATAACATATGGGATTTTAGTAATATGGTGATAGTAGGGAATATTTTCAAGACATTAATTGCTGTTGCTTTTCAGTATTAGTATGAGGAAAACTCATTAAGCCTTAGCTAGGAAAGGGGAGTTGCCTCTCTAAAAAGATGGGAAGAGGGTTTTACACATATACTAATATATATCGTTTTCATTCAGAAAACTTAGAATAAAGATAAACTTGTTTTATGGCAACTTTGATAATTCCATTTGAGATCACTGATTTGAGATGTGGTCAAGTATAATCATATTTCCCTATATTTGATTTCACCTATGGAACTTTTCAAGTTTCAACTATACTGATTTCTTAGAACTTATATCCCCTTATTTATTTATTTTTCCTAACAAAATAGTTTATTGATTTTTTTAGAGAGAGGAAGGGAGAGGGAGAGACACATCGATGTGAGAGAAACATCGGGTGCATATGTGAGAGTACCTCCCATATGCACCCAACCTGCAACCTCGGTATGTTCCCTGACTAGGAATTGAACTTGCAACCTTTTGCTGCGTAGGATGATGTTCCAACAAACTTAGCCACCCGGCCAGGGCTCCCCATATTTTATGATAAGAGATAATAAAAGGATATGAATGTGTTTGAATTTCACAAGTTTACTTATTCTCTGGCTTAACCTGTGCATTAACTGTAGCACATCTGGGGGAGAATGGACAGACTTTGCCTGAGAAAGTTAGAGGTACTTATCCTGCATTGGTGTTCCCATTTTAGCCTTTTAGGACGGAAAAGAGAATAGTGTTCTTTGACAGCCGAATATCGGTGTGGCCATATAACTCCCTCAGACTCCTCTGCCAGTGGCTCCTGTTTCTATCCAAGGGAAGCAATTTGACCATTGGCTAAATTGTATGAAGACTTACTAGTAGGAGCTTAAGCCTCTTGTTTTTGTTGCTCTTTTTTCTGTCCCTGTTGGGAAAGGTGTACAGGAAGAGTATATGGAAGAGGCTAGAGTTTTCCAAAGCAAACAAGAAAAAAGGAGGCTCCCAGAGAGGATAAGGAAACTATTAAAAATTAACAACCAAAACAGAAGGAACCTTTGGAGACACAGCAGAACAAAAGTGGGCTGCTGCCCACAGAACCAGACTTGTTCTCATCCTACCTGTGCTTCCCATTCTTCCTTATGGTTTCAGGTCCTCTCCTTAGGATGAGCATGTTTTTCTTTTAGCCCAGGCATTTGACTTTTAGAATAATAGATCTATTGACTGCTTACTAAAATGCTTTTATAAGTATTATAAAGCTGAGTAAAATAGATTAAATAGATACTACTTTATAATTGAAGACAAAAGGCCTGCTTTGCTCAGACTGGTAAAAATGGCCATTTTAATAATTTGAACTAGTGTTTATTAAGCCTGATGGAGAAAAGCTAGGGGGCCACTGAGTAAATCTTAAGATCATGAGATCAGTTCAGAAAAGAAATTTTTTTAAAGGCAGAAAATGGGGGAGGAGGGAACTTGAAGAATAACAATCTATAACAAAGTGGAATATGCTAATTAGACTGGACAGCCGAATGGCCTTCTGGACGTCCTTCTGGATGAAGCTGTGGCAGAGGTGGTTAGGGGTGATCAGGCAGGCAGGCAAGCAATTGGGCATGATCATTCAGGCAGACGAGTTATTACTGGTGATCAGGCAGGCAGAGTGGTTAGGGGTGATCAGGCAAGCAGGTGAGCAGTTAGGGGCAATGAAGCAGGCAAGCAGAGGCAGTTAGGGGCAATGAGGCAGGCAGGCAAGCTGTTAGGGGCGATCAGACAGGCAGAGTGGTTAGATCAGGCAGGCAGGCTAGTAGTTAGGTAGGTGAGGCAAGCAGGTGAGAGGTTAGGGATGATTAGGCAGGCAGGCAGGCGAGTGGTTATGAGCTACTGGTCCCAAATTTTGAGAAGGATGATGTCTGGCAGTCGGACATCCCATGAAGGGTCCCGGATTGCAAAAGGGTGCAGGTCGGGCTGAGGAACCACCCCCCACCCCCGCCCCGTGCATGAATTTCATGCACCAGGCCTCTAGTGTAATAATATTTTACTTAAATTAACATCATTTAAGGACTAGGATGATATATATATATATATATATATGATTCTTCCATATTAGTGACATTTAATCCTGTATGTCTCTCCCTTTCCTGCCCTCCCTCCCTCTATAAAATCAGTAATAAAAAAATATATATATATATATATATATATATATATATATATATACACACACACACACACACACACACACACACACACACACACACACACACAAACATATCCTTGGGTTGGACTATGTATTTTTGGCAGCTTGAACAAGGATTTGTCCATTTAAGTACTCTCTTTTTTGAAAATACATTTTTATTTCAGAGAGGAAGGGAGAGGGAGAGAGAGAGAGAAACATCAATGATGAGAGAATCATTGATCTGCTGTCTTCTGCACAATCCACACTGGGGATCAAGCCCGCAACCTGGGCATGTGCCCTGACTGGGAATTGAACCCTGACCTGGTTCATAGGTCAATGATCAACCACTGAGCCATGCCGGTTGGGCTAAGTACTCTTTTCCATCTGAATTTGGGTTGAAAATAATCCATGGATTTATAATGCATAAGCATAGGCCACACACTAGTTACAAGGAAGAATGACACAACATAAAACTGTATCAAGAGACCAGTGTCCAAAAGTGTGTGCTCACCTGTCAGTATGTGCAGGTGACAGGCAGCTATCCCTAAAGAGTCCTCAGTATATCAGGACTGCCAGGTGTAGGCTCGCTGTTGAGTTACCTTTGCTGGTGCAGATATTAGTGCATACTTCCTTATAATCTTGAACACTTCTTTCTTGTGAAGTTTAGGTCTTAAAGTACACTTACTGTGAAGTATCAGGCATCATAGTAGCAGTGTTGAGTCCTCAATGTTAATATATGTATATCCTAAAAGTTTTTATTTTTCATTTTAGTTTTTTTTCTTGGTGGGGGGTGTGGATGAGTAGTATTGGATTGTATTGGAGTTGCTGCAAAGGTGGTTGTATGTGTGAGATATAAGTTCTCTCTGTACTCAGAGTTTGGATTGGCCAGGCTGGTACAGCAGGAAAGGAAGTAAGAATGAGTTCTAGGGAGATCACATTGGCTGCACATAGATCTAGGCTCAAGAGAGTCCAGAAGCTGGAATAGAGGAAAATCACATTCTGACTATCTGCTTTGTGCCAGGCATTGTAGTGGATCTCAGTCCCATGAAGGGTTTTGATTCCCTACCTTATAGATAAAGAAACTTAATTCTGAACTAATAATAGCTAACATCATCAAGAACTTAATTACGTGAGGAGTAGTTACTATAGGAGTGTTATAGCATCCAAAGGAGAGAAATTTTGAAGGCGTCAGTGAAGACAGGGTCTATTAAATCCTTTCCTAATGTGGCTAGCTTTATCTAGTCTCCCCCACCCCCATTTGCCCCCTCCTCAATCTTGCAGGTCCTTACTAATAGGTTGCAAAGATTAATTACAAAGGGAAAAGTTCGGAACTTTAGAAAATAAAACTTAATGCTTAAATTTAAAAGGGATTCCAGGGCCTAAGTTGTACATTTAGTAAAAATATCTTGTTTGACCCACATGAAGTTCAACCTGCTTAACAGCTGCAGCTTAGGCCCTTCCCTGCTGTGCAGACATTTCCTGTAGAGCAGAGGTGCAGGCCCACACTTCCGCACTGTTTCTCCAGGGTTCAGGGCTCACTTATCAGGTGTGAGCAGCTCCTGATCCTCCTGCCTTCTCCTTTGGTAATATTAGGGTTTTTAGAAAATCAAAACCTGCTTCTTTCCATGAAAAGGTTTATGATTTTTGTTACACTTGAGAAAGTCCAAAGAAAATTGATCCTGATTCTTTAATTTTTACATAACATTTTCTTTTATTTACTCTCCCCCCCTCATTTTGTGCTGTTTAGCATATTGGTTTGCAACTTTATCCTTTGAGGAGGAACAGTAATGGAACTGAGGCCTAGTAAAATATTAGGGTGCAGGGGCAGATAATGAACTAAAAACAATAAAAAGGAATCACATGATTTTATATATATATATATAAAAGCCTAAAATGCAAATTGTTCCCTCTGGAGTTCAGTCACTCGCTGTGATGTGCACTGACTACCAGGAGATGGTGTGGAACAAGGGGAAGTCCTGGCTGACAGCCAGAAGGGCCAAATCGGCCCTGATTGCTGGCCAGGCCTAGGGACCCTACCTGTGCCCAAATTTCATGCACCAGATTCTAGTATTTTCAGTTAATTCATTTGATTCATCATAAAAATGGTTGGGGCATTTTGAAATGTTGCTCCCTTTTCACTTTTTGTGTTTATACATTTTGTTTCTGTAGGGGCTATCTGATGGGTTAGTGTGCCTTTTGAGAAGAAATCTGTGGATACTGGATTTGTTCCTGATAATGAAGTTTTAAAGGTGGTTCCAAAACTCTGCTATGAAATATGGAAAAGAATAAAAAAGCAGCAGAAAAGAAGCATCTAGTAGGAAACATGGAAACAGTAAAGCTCGGACTAGAATATCTTCTTGGTATCAAAGAGACAAGCTTATACAGTGTTTTTTCCTGCTGACCTACACTGACATACCAAGGTTAAGTGGCATTTTCTTCTCAGCTTTTAATTTAAAGAAAATATACTTCATTTCTACACCTATAATATTGAATAGAGAATTATTTTTTACAACCATCTTGACATTATTTTGGAGACGACATTTCTGACTTTCAGAAATGAATGTATATTCAGGAAGCAAGATCCCATAAGCTGGGAACTGGGACAGCTGACCAGTTTTACCTGTGGTGCTTTGCCTTTAAACAGTATGTGATAGCAGCACATTATTTCAGATGTGTATGTAGGACTGTTTCCTGAACAATAAGGTGTATGAAAGCAGAAATAAAGAATTTTTCTAATTAATGCCTTTTATATTTGTTTTTTAATTGATGATATTAACCTTTTGGACTATAATTATTCAGTCCCCTTGTGTGATTTTAGCTACTGATGGTGGTTTAAAGTCTCAAAATATAGTTGGCAGGATGCCCTATGAGATAGCAGCTTCACATTCCTATACACCAGGGGTCCTCAAACTTTTTAAAGTGGGGGCCAGATCACGGTCCCTCAGAGAGCTGGAGGGCCGGACTATATGAACTACTAATTCCTACTGTAACACCTCGGCTGCGCTCACTGCCCAAAAAACCTGGCAGGCCGGATCAGACTCCTCTGCGGGCCGCATGTGGCCCGTGGGCCGTAGTTTGAAGACCCCTGCTATACACATTCAAGCTGGACTGCATGTCTGCATCAGAATTGTTGGAAATGTGATGCGTGAGATGAACATTCCCTTCAGCCTTTCATTTTTACGAACACACATTTGAGCACATCTGAAAATCATCTCTAGACCAATGTGGTCTTTCTGCTAGCCAGGCCTTAGTTCTCCCCGGCTGGCCATGAACTTCTCTAGTGGCTCATTTCTTATCCTAAAATCTTTAAGATTACAGGAAAGTTTTCTTTCAGGTAAAATTTTTTTTCTAATTCCAAGACTGATCTAAAAGTAGCTGTTCATTAAGTTAAGAAGGATTCATTTATTCAAAAAATGTCTTGAATATCTATTATATGCCAGCCAACACAGGATTATTGGACTCAATAATACAAAGGCTCTCTCCTGATAGAGGGAAGAGAAGATAAAGTCTTATAAGGAAGCCAGATAATTAAAAGATAAAAATGTTTGTAAAATGTCAGATACTGATAAATGCTACAAAAATCTAGCAAGGTGAGTTAGTAGTTTGTACTATAGTGATGAGAGATGTGGGAAGAGGTTGCTATGCTCCAAAGCTCTGAAATGGAAAACAAGACCTGTATGTACTCCCCCACTTTAAAGAGTTGATTTAACTTTAATCACACTTTCTGACCAATTTTCAAAATTTTAAAATTTTTATTATTTTTGTAATTCTCACCCAAGGACTTGCTTATTGATTTTAGAGAAAAGGGAAGTGTGTTTGTGTGTGAATGTGCGAGAGAGAAACATCGATGTGCGAGAAAAACATCATCAATCATTTGCCTCCAGTATGTGCTCTGACCAGGTATTGAATCTGCGATCTAAATAGGGAACCAAACCCACAACTTTCAGTGTACGGAACAACACTCCAACCAACTGACCCACACCAACCAGGGCATGTTTGGCCATATTTTAAAACTAAGCTAGATGGACAGAAGATAATCTAAAAGTGTTGTCTTCTAAATGGTTGAGTAGTGAACAGTCCTGTTAAGCACCACCAGGTGGTGCTATTAAGCTTTGGTGTATTTTTCTGTGTCAATTAGCTCTTAAAAGTTTTGGTTTTGATTTTTTTAACAAAATAGAAAATTTACTAAATACAATGAAATACATTTAAAAAATTTTTTTTCTGCCGAGACCGGTTTGGCTCAGTGGATAGAGCGTCGGCTTGGGGACTGTAGGGTCTCGGATTCAATTCCGGTCAAGGGCATGTACCCTGGTTGTGGGCATATCCCCGGTGGGGGGTGTGCAGGAGGCAGCTGATCGATGACTCTCTCTCATCGATGTTTCTGGCTCTCTATCTCTCTCCCTTCCTCTCTGTACAAAATCAATAAAATATATTAAAAAAAAAAAATTTTTTTTTTCTGGTAAAATTGCAATATTTTTTGCGAGGGAAGTAATTGTACCTTGTACTAGAGTTAAAATGTTTTTGGGGATACTAAACTAAAATGGCACTGCCTGGCAGAAAGCCTCCAACAGGTGTAGTGAATGAGAGAGAGTAAATTAATAGATTAGATTGGGCCCAGCAAGTGGGGCTGGATGGTTGAGCTCATCAACTCATTAATGGGGAGGTCACGCATGTTCTGGTTTTAGGCTTAATTCTAAGTAGGGGGTGTGCAAGAGGCAGCTGATGAAGAGTCCCTCTCTTTCTGAAACTAATCCTATCTAATAAAGAGGGAATATGCTAATTGACCTTCACACAGTTGCAAAGATGGCAATTTTCACAGCCAATAAGGAGTGAATATGCTAATTGACTGCCATGCCCTCAAAGATAGTGGCACCCAGTGTCCTCAGTCCCCAGCTGCCCAGGGCTGGTCCAAGGTGCAGGCAAGCCTCAGATGGTGGCTGCCCAGCCGCCTAGCCACTCGGCTACCCGAGGTTCAGATAACTAGGGCCAGGCAAGGCTTGTGCTGCCAGCAGTGGCAGCAGCAGAGGTGTGATGGGGGCATTGCCTTCCCCTGATTGCCTGGTCACCTCCCACCCCTGTGGGCTCCCGGATTGTGAGAGGGGGCAGGCCGGGCTGAAGGACCCCCCTCCAGTGCATGAATTTTCATGCACTGGGCCTTTAGTAAAAACATTTTTAAGAAGCTGTTCAAAAAAAAAAAATAGACTAGAAAATAAGTTTTTTTTAAAAAATAGACTAGATCAGAAGCAAAAAAAAGTCTTTGACTTTATTACAGGATTCTCCAGGAAATAGGTGCTACAATGGAGTCCGAAGTACAATGTGAGAGAAATGGCAGAAAGAAGTAAAGGAAGAACACAACATTAGCGGGAGGAAGTTGTTATTCTGTGATGCCAAGCTGATAGAATTGCTGTTAGCCCAGTGATTTTTAATCTTTTTGGTCTCATGGCACACATAAAGTAATTGCTAAAATTCTGTCGCCTGGCCAGTGTGGCTCAGTGGTTGAGCCTCCATCCATGAACCAAGAAGTCCCTGGTTCTAGTTCCAGTCAGGGCACATTTCATGGTTGTGGGCTCGGTCCATAGTATCATAGTATGTCTCTTAGATGTTTCTATCCACCCCTCTTCCTTTCTCTCTAAAATCAATAAAAACACTTAAAAATAATAATTTTTAAAATTAAGTAAAATTCTAAGGCACATGAAAAAAAAATTTTGCCATTCTGACAAAAAAAATAGGTGTAATTTTGATTCACACCAGATGGTTGTTGTGTTGGCTGTTGTCAATTTTTTTATTTGACAATCGAATGGTAACAAGGTCAGTGCCCCTGACTAGATACTGCATGTTTAAAAAATTTTTGCTGCATACCAATTGAAAATCACTGTGTTAGCCCAGTGGTGAGCTCTAGAGCAGCAAAACCTGCCTATCAGAGGAGCAGTATGTTGGATGGAAGTGGCTAGACCCTCACACCATTGCCTTGTCAGGGCTTTGGCCACCCTGAGGTTAGCATGACTTTTGCTGCAAAACAGGTGAATCCTGACAAAGCTAGCAACGAGGTTGTCAGCTGGCTCCACTCATAGCCAGATAGGAGACCTGAGCCATTCATCTGTGTCACGGATTTGTGAAGAGAACATCCTCTTTACAGGATTAAAGTGAGGAAATCCTGTATACCTTGCTTATAAAAGAAAGATTGGGTTATGATTGTCGTTAATGCTTGAGTTGGGAAGTGAATGGTACGTGGAAGTAAATGGAATAAAGGTTATCTTCCTGTTTTCCTGGTAAGTGAATTGAGATGTGTTTGCTGTAGGGCTTGTAGAATCTAGGTCTTCTGCAGAGCAGACCAATTGTTTCCATCATGTACTGCTATTTCTTGGGCTAGAAGATCACTCTGAATGTAGTAATAAGAAACGTACATTAACGTGTAAAAGACAATGCCAAGTGCTGGGTTATATCAGTGAGCAAGGAAAGCACAACCTCTGTGGATAACTTATAATTTAGTGAACCTACACAACCAGGCCGGTTCTCTGCTATCGGAGCTCATGGCAGGAGCACTGAAACCCAGATTTGGGAAGAGAGAAGGCTTTAATTTGGCTTGGGAACACTGGCCTACTCATCTACCCAAACGTTTTCGAGTATAAGTACATTTTCCCCCCAAATCTCCTTTCCTTGTGTTATGTACTAACTCTTAATTGTAAATGAGAGAAACTCACTCAAGCTATCTTAAGCAACAAAGATTATTAGGATATTAGAGGCCCGGTGCACAAAATTTGTGCAAGGGGTTCTGTCCTTGCAGCCCCGGCTTCATCCAGAAGGTCCTCTGGAAGGTCATTTGCTTGTCCGGTCTAATTAGCATATTATGCTTTTATTATTATAGATTGGGGTATCATGGTACTGAAGACGGATGCTGCTGGGCATTAGGAGTACCAGAATTAAAGAACATGGCATGATAAGAATTCTATTCTTTATTTCTGACATATTCAATGTGTCTGCTTTATGCTTTTCTATTTGTAAAACTGGTTGCTTTGTTACTCTAGGTCAGAGTAGTAGGAATTATGGCTGTCAGCCTGTGTGTGTGTGTGTGTGTGTGTGTGTGTGTGTATGTATAATATTTTATCAGCCTCTCTCTCTCTCTCTCTCTCTCTCTCTATATATATATATATATATATATATATATATATATTATATATATTATTGATTTCAGAGAGGAGGAAAGAGGGAGAGAGAGAGATAAGAATCATTGATTGGCTGCTTCCCCATACCAGGACTGAGCCCACAATCCCAGCCTGTGCCCTGACCAGGAATTGAACCATGACCACCTGATTCATGGGCCAATGCTAAACCACTGAGCCACACAGGTTGGGCTGCCAGCCTGTCTTGATCATGACATTTGACAGCTTCAGCCACTCTAGAGGAAATTACCTTGTTTAATCATTTTGTAATGGTATCTCCTTGAATGGAAACTCCTACCCTTTACCTCAGCGTTTTTCAACCGCTGTTCCGCGGCACACTAGTGTTGCCTGGTGTGCCGTAGGTGCAGACAAGACAAGAATTTTATAATTTTTCACTATTTTGTTTACTTAATATTTCATAATAAAGTAATTATAAAATACTTTCTTTGTGTTTATTTGATTCCTATTCAAGAGAATTACTTTATATATAGTCAATATAGGCACAGAGTTAAATTTTTTAACATTTTCTAATGGTGGTGTGCCTCGTGATTTTTTTCATGAAACAAGTTTGCCTTTGCCCAAAAAAGGTTGAAAAACACTGCTTTACCTCATCTTCGGCTAGCCTTCTCTAATCCCCTCCTCAGCCCTGCTGCTTTTAGCTGTCTAGCTATAAATATGTCTTTGCAAGATTAACCAAAGTTCAGTTGTGAACTTTTTGAAATTTAGATGTGAGACTATTTACATCTTAATTTTATTATCCATGATGAGGTGTCCTCTAACTTCTGTTGAACCTACCAGTGGTGGGAATCTTTTTATCTCTAGATGGAATGAATTCCATCTGCAGATCTCTATATCTTTTGAAAAGCTATATTCCTGTTTTGCTTCAGGTCATTACAATGTAATCCCAGCATTGCAAGTATTAAAATCCTCAAGGAACCCCCATTTTGCCAGGCTTACCATTTCTAGCTTTTCAGGCTCAAGCATGTAGTCTGGTTTTTTTATGATCACATTGGCACAGGGGGCAGTTGGGGGATGATCAGGCTAGCAGGGTGTCATTTGGGGGCAGTTGGGATGAGCAGGCCAACAGGTAGAGTGGTTAGGGGTAATCAGGCAGGTAGGCAGGTGAACGGTTAGGAGCCAGCAGTCCCAGATTGTGAGAGGAATGTCCATCTGGTTTAGGCCCAATCTCTGTAAATCAGCAGTAGGACATCCTTCGAGGGGTTCCGGATTGGAGAGGATGCAGGCCTTCTCTCTCCCTTTTTTTTTTTTTTTGGCTTGATAGGATTTTTTAAAATCCTTAAGTGACATATTGTAGTTTCCAAAGGTGGATGCAACAATATCTCTTGTCTCACTTGTTTTATGTAGAGTGACCTTGCCACTCCCCATCCAGAAGTGGAGACTAATTCTCTAGCCCTTGTAGCTTGGCAGGCCCTGTGACTGCTTTGATTGAGAGAAGATGGCAGAGGCCACCCTGTACCAGTGCTGGGCATAGTTTTTCAGCTTTGGTCTCCTGCCTCTTAGTATGCTGGCTCTTAGAACAGCTGCCAGGTGGTGAGAAACCCAAGCCACCTAGAGAAACCACGAGTGGGGGTGATTGCTCCTTCCAGCACCAGCTGAGCTCTGAGCTGGCGCCACCATCAGCCACTAGTCCTGTGAGAGAGATCTGGTGGACATCCAGCCCTAGCTGCAATCTGACATCCCTGGGTGAGATGCCCCAGAGGACAACTGCCCACTGAGCCCAGAAAGGTTTGGACATTTTATTTTTATCAGGTAAAGTCTGATTTATTGCACAAAAGGGATATAAGCAATACTTTTTTTTTTTTTGTAACAATACTTAAATTTTTAAAAAATTGATTTTAGAGAGGAAGAGACAGGGAGAGGAAGATAGAAACATCAATGATGAGATAGAACCATTGATTGGCTGCTTCCTGCATGCCCCCTACTAGAGATTGAGCCTGCAACCCGGGCCATGTGCCCTTTGCTGGGAACCAAACCTGTGACCCTTTAGTCGCTTTATCCACTGAGCCAAACCAGCCAGATCAACAATATTTTTTAACGTATGCATTTAAATTACTACCTGCTATAGAGAGAAGGGAAATGTTTATAAACTTGTTTGTAGGTGCTAGGCTTTTTATGCAGCAGTAGGTAACTGGGAGGAAATAGGGTGCTGGATTTGGGACTGAAGGGTACATGGAAATTAACAGGGTCTGGAGGAGCTGAAGAACGCAAGCTAGAAGGGCGTCAAGACCACAGTGACAGCCCACAGGTCCTCAGGGACGTGCTGGTGAGCTTGGAGACAGTGAGGAAATGAACTTGGAGGCTGAAGAAAGGGACACTTGTTATGTAAAGGCCACAAGTTTGCTAGCCTTGCTGTCTGCAAAGTTGAAATAGGATGAACGTGTGAAATAGGATGGCACCTAAGGACGCATGGATTGGACTAGGGAGGTTTCCAGGCAGAAGTATGAACCAGGTTCATCTAGCCACAGATTATGAAATGAGATGAACCAAAGAAGGAATTGCTCGCTAAGTTTAGAGAAATGGGACTGAGAAGTCTTTCAGGTAGTAAACGAAGGCTGGTATATGTGACACACAGTTTATCCAAGAAATGTTCCTAATTTATTCTTTTGAAAAGATTTTGTTGTAATCTGTGACTAACTCACAATTCTAACTTTTAGATGTATTGCATGCTTTCATTTTACAAAGAACTTGCATATACATCACCTCAATTCTGATAATCCCACTGTAGGCTATTGTTGGCCCACAATATTATTAATAGTAACAACCACAGTCATCCTTCTTCCTTCTCCTCCAGTTATGGGGTTCCTACCATGTGACTCCTGTATGGCTTAGATATATGATCATTCATCCTAATAGCAGGGTTTTATGACTAACAATTTAGGATGAAGGATATTAAGCCAGTGATGTAATTATCTCAACCAAGAAGCAGCTAGCAGGGGTGGAATCTCTAGCCAAACATTAGTTTCACTTCAAATCCAAACTCCCAATTTACAATCTTTCCCTGAGAAGAGCAGGAAGCAATTTTAAATCAGAAAGCATCTTCAGTATGTAAATTATTTTTATCTTACAAAATTTCATGCTTGTCTGTCATAGTCAATTTTTTCAGACTCACTATAAGTGAACTATAATTTTGACAAATTGTTTTACTTTCTTCATTTCTTCTAGTTAGGAACATGCCATCTCTCTATATAAAAGCCTAAGGGACTGGCTGACTGGCCCATAGGTATGATGCGCAATGACCACCAGGGGGCAGATGACCAACGTAGGAGCTGCCAAGTGACAGCAACTTGGCAGAGTGCCTTCTCACACTCAAGGACCCCTTGGGGGATGTTGGACTGCTGTTTTTGACCTGGTCCTTGAAGGCCAGGCCAAAGGACCCCACCTGCTGGAGGTACCCTGCTCACTTTGCAGATGCCCTTCAAGCCCCAGCACCGCCTCAGGTGCGCTGGCTGGGGAGGGACCGAGGGAGGTTGGCTTCAGAGCCTGTCCAGCTTGCCTCACTCAGTCTTCCCCCACTGGTCACCTTTTAATTAATTTTCTTTTGATGTGCACAAATCCATGCACTGGGCTTCAAGTAGTATAATAAGCTTCTTCATTTATAAAACAAGTGGATCAGATGATCTAATCTTTCACCTCTAATATCCCTCTTTGCTAATTTTCTGATATATAGTTTTTCTAATTACCGTATTTTTCGGACCATAAGACGCACTTTTTTCCCCCCAGAAGTGGGGGGGAAAAAGTCCCTGCGTCTTATGGTCCAAATATAGCCTACACATATACTGTAAAAAGAAAGTTTTTTTACTTGCCCGGCTCTGTGTGGTCTCTGTGTGCTTGGCCGGCTCTAAAATGGTTCTAAATGCTGCTGTTTACTTTACAGGGTTGATTACATGTGTTTATGACTGTGATGTTGGGTTTTAATGCACATAAAATACTTTAGGACACTATTTGTTTCAGAATCTTTTTTTCTTCATTTCCCTTCTCTAAAAACTGGTGCGTCTTATGGTCCGGTGTGTCTTATGGTCCGAAAAATACGGTAGTAACTACAGGGCTACAACAGAATTCCATTTGACCAGCAGATGGAGCTCTTGACAATTGAATAGGAAGAGGTATTTATTGAGTGCCTACCATGTGCCCAGGTACAATCCTGTTGTTGCTGCTTCAAATCTATATAATTCTGTTCTTAGGCCTATCTCAGATTATTGTTCTTACATATGGTGAAAGTCTCAAAGGAAAACTTATTTTACCATGTCTAAAACTGGACCCAGTGATTACTGAGCCATCTTCTGAAGCTGAAGTGCCACCATTTGATGCTCAGAGTTAAGTGACCTTCGTATTCCCAACTCCTTTGTGAAGGAACTGATAGGCCTGATCTTCTGTGGCCTGCGAATACCTTCCAGGAACCTGGAAGTTAAGAAATGCATCTTGTTAAGGACAAGCCATGGGGAGTTCAAGAAAATGTTCAATTCTATATAACAAGAGAGGAATATACTAATTATCCTTTATGCCCTGAGGCATAATGAACAACAACATAATGACGGGATCATGGATCTGCAGGAGGGTGGGGCACTGAACTACCAGCGGGTGGGGGAGACCTATAGGAAGGGGTAGGGTAGCAAACTATGAGATAGGTGGGGTGGGGGTAGGGGGAATTATAGGAGGGCAGGGCAGCAGGCAGAGAGCTACCAGGGGGGCAGCAGCAACCTACTAGTGCAGGGATTTGTGCACAGGGCTACTTGTTTATAAATAAATGTTAATACTTAAATCTTAGGAGAGCATAGGGGGAATAAATGATGATAGACGAAGACTTAACTTGGGGTGATGAACACACAATAGAGTGTACAGATTATGTGTTGTCGAATTGTGCACCTGGAACCCGTATAGTTTTCTTAACCAGTGCCATCCCAATAAATTCAATAAAAATATTTTATCTAAATGGATACTAATACTAATGCCATCAGTGTTCTCGTAGATACTAACTAAATAGTGCTTCAAAGCAGGAGGCAGAAAAATGCAGGTGTTCCTGAAACTTCATTTTCTCTTTGTTTTTCTCAATGTTTTCTTAGGATTTTCCGAGGATCATTTATTATCGTTTTGTAAACATCCCAGTTCCATTGTAGGCTTGTGGATCTGTTGTACTTCCACATTGCTAAGTAAGAGATGTCAGAGACAGGAGAGCACGTCAGCAGATGATGCCACTCCCCTCTGCTTCCACAATCAAAACAAAGATGGGCCAAGCCTTTCGAGCACCTCTCCGAGGCAGACCGGCACAAGCTACCAGTTCTTTCTTCACTAAGCTTGGACATGCGTCCTCCTGAAAGGTCACGTCCTCCTCAGGGTAAGCCTCTTCTCAGAGGTACTGAAGGTCGAGTAACCTGTGCAGGTCTTCACAACAAGCTCGTCACGTGTCTGGACCATGCAGTTGGTGGCCTCTGCCCTGGGCCATGCCTGGTCAGCACTTTGAGAAGAGCAGGCAGATGCACCAGAAAAAGCTGAAGACTGACTATCTCTGGGTCTCTTGGGTCTGACACAGGAAGATCTGCCCTTTCTTTCCCTCCCTCTTCCCTCGCAACCCCCCATGTGTCACATAACCTGTTTGTAAAGCTTTAATGTGGAAATTGCCTCTACATGAAGAAAGCTTGTTGTTTTTTCCCTGTCATTCAAATTCATCTTGGGCCTCTTCCTCTGAGCATGTTAATCAGTATTTCTGAATGGACAGGGAACAAATAAGGACAAGTGCTGATTCACTAGCCTAGCACAGCACTCCGTTCTCTAGACGTTTAACCCGTTGGTTCCTGATTAGTGTCCTCCAGATTTTCTTTATTTAAAAAAATTTTTTTAAATTGATTTTAGAGAGAAGAAGGGAGAGGGAGAGAGAGATAGAAACATCAATGATGAGAGAGAATCATTGATTGGCTTTTTCCTGCATGCCCCCCACTGCGGACAGAGCCCACAAACCCGGGCTAATGGCCTGGTTGGTGTGGTCAGTGATTGGTCATTGACCCATGAACCAGGAGGTCTTGGTTGCATTCCCTGTCAGGGCACATTCTGGGTTGTGGGTGTGCAGGAGGTAGTCAACCAATGTTTCTCATCAATGTTTCTATCTTGTCTCTCTATCCCATCTCTTCTTCTCTCTGAAATCAATAAATATATATTAAACAAACAAATAAACAAAACAGCTAATGTTTACTGACAGCGTACTGTGTGCCAGGCATCGCTCCCAGAACACTTCATCTACCACCTCTCTGCGTTCTCCGAACAATGCCACGACGTCTGTAGAGAGGGAAACTGACGCTCAGAGAGGTGGCCACTTGCCAAAGCTTGCACAGATACAAGGTGATTGACCTGTGGTCTGCATCCAGAGCCTCTGCTCTTAACCACGATGGAGCATTCCAGAACACATCTTTATTTCACCTCAATGAAATAACAGCCTTTTATTATTTACAAAAAAGAATCAACTAGATTGGAAATTGTTTTTAGTTCAGGGTCCGATTCTGTTTCTTATTTATTTCTTTGCAAAATTCTCTGCACCATAGCTCTAGTCACACACTTACTACTTTTGATCTCATCCATTTACATCTGAGGAACAGGCACAGAATTTAGCATATAATGGGAACTTGGTTTATGTTTGGGGACTTAAGTAGAAATAACTAGGGGGGATGCTTTAAACTTTACAAAATACATGCAAATCACTCCACTTTTTTTTTTTTTAAATATATTTTATTGATTTTGTACAGAGAGGAAGGGAGAGAGATAGAGAGTTAGAAACATGGATGAGAGAGAGTCATCGATCAGCCGCCTCCTGCACACACCCTACTGGGGATCTGCCCGAAACCAAGGTACATGTCCTTGACCGGAATCAAACCCGGGACCCCTCAGTCCCCAAGCCGACGCTCTATCCATTGAGCCAAACCGGTCCCAAATCACTCCACTTTTTAAATTAATTACAGATACTTAACAAATTCCTTTAATTTGGTGGAATTTAGAATACGTGTATGCACATTTTCCCTGCTAGCACTTTAAGCTCCTTGAGTAGGAACTTGTCATGATCTCTCTACTGTACATGGCATAGCACTGTGCACACCAGAGGGTAAAGGTTATTTTTATTATTTGCTTTTCTTTTCACATTTTCTTTTCTTTCTAATCCTCACTGGAAGATACTTTCTCCATTGATTTTTAGAAAGAATGAAAGAAAAGGAGGGAGAGAGATAGACAAACATGGATAAAAGATGTCTGCCTCCTTCACGTGCCCCTACTGCGGGTCAGTGATCGAACCTGTAACCCAGGTACAGGCCCTTGACTGGGAATCAACCCTGAGACCCTTTGATACTCTGGCTGATGCTCTAAGCACTGAGCAACATCAGGCAGGGCTTTTCACTTTTATTATGGAACTTTTAAACACAGACAAAAGAAGAGTGAGGGGAGTAATAAACCTGTCTTCGCCCATTGTTTAGCTTCACCTAGTATGAACTCATGGCCACACTGGTTCCATCAATGCCCCCTGCTGCTGCCCCACTCCCATTCTGAATTAATTCAAAGTGAATCCCCATGAGATATATATTTATCTGTAAATAAAATCTTTTTAAATATAAATGTTTTAGAATAGAGCTGTCAGACCAGAACTACAATATTCATTTGACATTTCATAAATATCAGTCACATTTCCCAAATTGTTATGAAAGGCAAGTCCTACTAAGTAAATATAGCTCAAATACTGTAATCCCGATCCTATTTAAATTCCATCACTATTCTTCTCTTGACATGCTTACCTGTGATGAAAGTATTTCCACCCAGCTATAACTTTTTTTTGCCCTCAGCCTCTTGGGTTCTTTGTAGAGCTTCTGTTGCCTGAAGGTTTGTCCTCTGAGACAATCTTGGTGTGACGGTCCCAGTAGGCTTCAAGTGAAGCAAACCTGATGGATATCAATGTGGGGCATAGTTTTCCTTATTGTTTATGAAGAGTTGATGGTTCATCTTTTGGAAAAGCATGAATAAACTGACAACTGTATAACTGTTCAGATTACGGCCCCAGCCGGGACCGGTTTAGCTCAATGGATAGAGCATCGGCTTGGGGACTGAAGGGACCCGGGTTCGATTCCGGTCAAGGGCATGTACCTTGGTTGCGGGCATATCCCCAGTAGGGGGTGTGCAAGAGGCAACTGATCGATGACTCTCTCTCATCCATGTTTCTAACTCTCTATCTCTCTCCCTTCCTCTCTGTACAAAATCAATAAAATATATTAAAAAAAAAAAAAAAAAGATTACAGCCCCATTGGGCAAACTCCGTGCGGACTCACCTGCTTTAACTTTCTGAGATGCTGGCATTTCACCCGTTCGGCCACAATCCCAGGGCTGTATTGGCAGTTTGGTTCTCTGGACCTGGCAATGGCCCCTCACCATTCAGGATGCAGTGGTTTACCTTATTATTCCCCCCTCTAGTGAGGGTGAAAGTGGTGGTACTGCTGGTGATGACAAATAGCATCAGTTCCAAAGGGAACAATTATTTCATTTATTTTAAACTCAGTCTGAGTCTGATTCAAATAAGCAGGGACTGAAAGGAAGGCTTTCTTCCCAGGGCACCAGGCAGCATGCCGAGGGACAGCACAGCACAGGGGCAGAGCACAAGGTGCTGGGGTCAATTGGGTTTTAATCTGGCCTCTACACCTACTTACTGTGTGACCCTGACATTCTATCTGACTTCTCAGTGCCATGGTCACACAGTAAGGAGTGCTATGATGACCTCTTGTTACCTGAAGGAAGAAGTTGTTATAGCACCTATATCATAGGTTGTCAGGGTATTAAATTTATTTGTTCAATAGATATTTAAAGAAAATTACTAATTGTCAAGAATTATTCTAGATACCGGTGATATGACATTAAAAAAACATGAAGATAGCCCTAGCTGGTTTGGCTCAGTGGATAGAGTGTTGTCCTGTGGACTGAAGGGTCCCTAGTCCAATTCTGGTCAATGGCACATATCTTGGTTGCAGGCTCAATCCCTGGTGGAGGTGCATGCAGGAGGCAACCAATGGATGTGTCTTTCTCACATTGATATTTCTATTTCTCTGTCTCTCCCCATCCCTTCCATTCTCTCTTTAAAAAATATCAATAGAAAAATATCCTCAGGTGAGGATGAATAAAAACAAAACAAAACAAAACAAAACAAAACATAAAGATCTTGCCCTCATGGAGATTATATTCTAGAGGAGGAGACATATCCAAACAAATAAACATAGAATGTCAAGTAGACAACTACAGAATGTCAGGTAGACAAATATTATGAATCAGGGTAAGTTTATGGAGATTAAAGGAGTCAATGCAGATAAAGTTCTGAACAAATAGTAGGTATTATTATTGCTTCCTGTAATCTAGGTCCAAAGGAGCAACCTGTGGCTTAGTTGAAGAGGAATCAAGATTATTTAAAGACTCTCCATGCATGAGTGTATGTGTGCTTCAGAGGATGAGAATGATCATTCAAGTCAAATCGTGACTACATACATGAAAACTTAGTACAGTAGGTCCTTGGAACCCACCTACGTCACTCACGTGGAGCACATACCCAGCAGTAATGAAGTGAAACATTAAAAAAAATTAAAAGGAAGATAATTTCTGACCTTTACTTGTGGTAAATAAATAATAAAAAAACATAAAGAACATATGTACATACGTCGAAATGACGGAACTTTAAAAGAAATACATATTTTATTGATTTTTTTTTTACAGAGAAGAAGGGAGAGGGATAGAGAGTTAGAAACATTGATGAGAGAGAAACATCCCCTACTGGGGATGTGCCCGCAACCAAGCTGCATGCCCTTGACCGAAATTGAACTTGGGACCCTTCAGTCTGCAGGC
This sequence comes from Pipistrellus hanaki, assembly GCF_964339955.1. NCBI lineage: Eukaryota > Metazoa > Chordata > Mammalia > Chiroptera > Vespertilionidae > Pipistrellus > Pipistrellus hanaki. Next base: position 141,592,901 of record NC_140503.1, on the reverse strand, counting down.
TGATGCTCTATCCACTGAGCCAAACCAGTTAGGGCAGAACTTTTTTTCTCCCTTTTTTTTTTTTTTTTTTTTTTTTTAATAAAGAAATAGCAGATGGTGACGTAACCACAAAACAATGTACATCGAGTCCAAAGTAACCCAAGGACTGTCTGTAATTGGATATTTTTAATGGTAGTTGGCAGCAGCAAGACAGTCAATAGAATCTTAATAAAAGCTACATAAGCAGGCGGAAAGGAGGGAATACTGTAGTAGAGGTAGCAGAGTCAAAATGACTGGATTACCAGGACTTGAGAACTGTGGCCAGTCTACCATGTATTCTGAGTGACTGCAACGACTGACCATCTAACTGCTATGAGGCTTCCTGGCTTTGTTTCCCTTTGGTAATTTAAAATAACTCCCTATTAACTAAAGCTACAAGAGCCAAATGCCCACTAGATGATACTGGTCTACACACAGCTGCCAACCTTTGCTCTATAGAGCTGTGACCAGTTAGGGAAGACCAGGTTCTGAGCAGGGGGAATCTTTCTTCCCATCCCCTTTGCCATTCCTGATCAGGACAAAGCCCAGGGAATCTGGTATAATGACGAAAGCCCAGCAGAATCTAAAAAAATTTTTTCAATGCCAAAATGTGGTAGGATTTTTGTTGTTTTGTTTTTGTTAATTCTCACCCATGGATATTTTCCCCACTTATTTTTAGAGAGTGGAAGGTAGGAAGGAAGGAAGGAAGGAAGGAAGGAAGGAAGGAAGGAAGGAAGGAAGGAAGGAAGGAAAGAAGGAAGAAAGGAAGAAAGGAAGGAAGGAAGGAAGAAGGGAAAGGAGAGGAGAGAGAGAGAAACATAGATGTGAGAGAGACACATTGATCTGTTGCCTCCCACATATGCCCTGACCAAGGCTGGGGATGGAACGCAAAACCCAGGCACAGGCCCTTGACTAGGAATCAAACCCATACCCTTCACTGTGCAGGCTGGAATTCAACCACTGAGTCATGCCAGCCAGGGCAAGATGTGATAGGTTTTAACACCCCTGCAAAGACTTAGGTTTGGAATTTGAGTCCCAACCCATAAAAGCCACTCCAGAACCTCTTTAAAGGCAAAGCTTATGGACTGTTTCAGATTCAGGAAAGTGGTCAGGTCAGACCTCCTGGTACTGGCTTCTCTTGGCTACATAGGCCCTTTGCAACCAAAACGATGAATGGGGAGGGAGAGTGAGTCAGGGCAGTGTTACCTATTTCACGTCTGGGGAGCAGTAAGAATGGCTTGGAAAATGCAGAAAATAAGTTGCAAGAATTGATTCATTCCCTTGATATGTATTCATATCAAGTCCTATTGAGAGACAGGGAAGCCTAACTCGCCATGCTCACTTGGGGAGGACAGTAATTCTTTCAGGGCCTTGGCTTCCTCAGTGGTGGAGGGAATCAAGTTTGGGCAAAGTTAGTTTCTTCTCTTCTCTAAGAGTCTATGAGTCTAAGGTAGAAACCTATCCAATAGGCACCTTGGGTGACTTTATCCTATGGTATTTTATTCCTGGAAATGGGTCAAATAACATGAATATAAAACATACAATTAAAAAAAAAAAGCAAGTTAATTTTAAGAGTGTCACTGTTCAGCCTCAAGCCTAGCGGAAGGTTACTCTTGTTTTGTGTCATATTGAATGAAGCAAGGGATTATTGTGGGTAACAGAATCTCCTGCAGTTTCCTCTTTCAGCAGGCACCTTCTCTTCCTTCAAAGCTCACAACTTCATGCAGACTTCATTGCTCTCTGCTCAGAGTTCCCATAACCCTTTGACGATTACTGGGCTTCTAACAGTGTATTGAATTAGTCTATAAGTCTCTCTCCCCTTCTAGACTTTGATCTCCTCAAAAGCAAGGTTTGAGCCTTATTTATTTTTGCATCCATTATTGTACTTGGAATTGTATAGCTCTATCAATGTTGTTGAATGATGAATGATATCTTACTTAAATGTTTATGCTCTGCTGACATGGAGAGACAAACTATAGGAGCAAGAAATCATAATACAGCCAGTTCCTTAAGAGTTTAATTAAGTCTGAATAAAGATCTTCCCCAATTGGATTTGGGAACAAAACTAAGAGGCAAAAGCCAAGAAGATTGAGACCTGATAACCTAGTAGAATATTGAAAAAGCACAAAATCCTATTGGCCTCTGTTGATTAGTTAACAGCGATAAACCTGGCAAACTCCTTCAGGTGGACAGCCAGTCCTCCCTGAGCACGTACCAGCTCCTGCAGGAAGACTGCTGGCAGCCCATGCTGCTGAGGGGCTGAGGCGAGGGTCATCCAGGGTGCGCCATCAACAGCAGAGACAGACAGGGCACATGCATGACCTAATCCACAGCAAAGATGCTTTCATGCCAATATTTGAATTTTTTTAAAATAAATTTTTATTGATTTCAGAGAGAAAGGAAGAGGGAGAGAGATATAGAAACATTAATGATAAGAGAAAATCATTGATTGGCTGCCTCCTGCATACCCCCTACTGGGGATGTGCCCTTGACTGGAATCAAACCTGAGACCCTTTAGTCCACAGGCTCACACTCTATCCACTGAGCCAAGCCAGTTAGGGCTGAATTTTATTTTTCTGACAACTTACCAATTATAACAAACTGACTTATCTGTTTCATTTATAATTTATTTAGCAAATATTTATATTGAATTCTTATTATTTTACAGACATTGGTCTAGGCATTGATAAAACAGTAAACAAAACAGGCCAAAAAAAAAAAAATCTTAATCCTTATGGAGCTTACATTTTAGTGTGGAAGACAGATAATAAACAAGTGAGTGAAATAAGAAATGCTAAGAAGAAGAAAAAAAAAAAGCAGAAGAGGGAATATAAATTTTTAGGATTGCTTAGGATAGTCAAGGAAGGGCTTTCTGAGAAAGTAACTCTTGAGTAAGGAAATGAAGGAAGTGAGGAAGTGAGCTGTCAGATGAGTTGGGGAAGAGGAGGAAGTGCAAGTGAAAAGACCATGAGGTCAAGTTCAAGGAGTTTGTAAGGGGACCCTGTGACTGGAGATGCATGAGCAGAGTAGTGGCAGTGAAAGGTTAGAAAGACAACATAGAATCACGCTGGGCCTGGTAGGACATAGTAGAAACTTTGCTTTTAGTTCAGATGGGGTGAGAGGCCAATGGAATGCTCTGAGCAGAAGAATGACTCAACTTGATGTATTTAACAGGATCACTTTGTTGAGAATTATCTTGTAAGAGCAGTTGCAGGGAGACCAGTTATGAGGAGAATTGCAATAATATAGGTGAGAGAGGATAGTAGTGTGGACAAGGCTTGGGATAGCCAGGATGGGACTAGAAGTAATACATCTCAAAAGCAGAACCGACCGAGGAGACTGAGAATGAGCAACTCGAGAAGGAGGAGAAAAACCAGGCAAGGGGGATGTCCTGAAAACCGAGTGCAGAAAGCACTTCAGGGAGGAGAGAGTGATTGACTGTGTCATATATCCTGCTAGGTCAAGCGAGATGAGGGCTGAGAAATAATCAGTAGGTTTCCTAGCAATGTGGCGCTCCCTGGTGGCTTTGAGAAGAGCAGTTTCAGAGAGGTGGTGAGGGTGTTGGTGATGGGATGGGAGAACAGAGATTGGACCCGTGGGTACATGCAAGACTTTCAAGGATTTTTGCCAAAAAGGGATGGAGACACAAAATGATCGTCAGTCAAAGGGACAAGTTATTTTAATATGGGAAAATTAGCAATCTCCTTGGAGGCTGATGTGGGGAATAATTCAGTAGGGAGAGAAAAATGGATGATGTAAATGACAGAAAAGAAAATGGCAGTGGGATGTTCCAGAGCAGGTGATGGAGGACAGCCTGAGTCACGAACACAGACAGTTCCTCCGTCCACAGAAAGCAGAGAGAAGGCAGAATGTGTGGGGATGGGAGATTGTGGAAGTTCTCTCTGATTGCTCCAATTTTCTCAGCAAGGCTGGTGGCAAGATGGTTCGTTGGTTGAAGATAGAAGAAGAGCTGGAAATTTCAGGGGAGAGGAGACAATATGAAACAGCCCTTTCCTGACAAAAGGAAGAATTCTCTACATATTAGCAAATTTATAGTAAATGAAACTAGTTGTCAATGGGGAGACTTAAGCATAGATAGGATGACATTTGTCAGTGATGTCTTGGGGGGAATGTAAGTATTAGACTAAGGATGTAGTGATGGTTAAATAAAACTTTTTCAAGTCTTTAATATTTATTCTTTCAGAAACTTGTGTCTGAAAGTTTTTTTTTTTTTTAGTATTATATATAAGATCATTGATGTGGTATAGAAATATAAACATTTACACACACATATAAATACATATAAGTATTTGTATATGCACAGATACATTCTAATTTACATAAGACTTTCAGAATTCCGTCTCATCAAATGTCAATAAAATGCTTAACTAGCTCTAAAGATGAAAATCGAATGCACTAAAATCTGAAATTTAAAATAAAGAATTCTTATCTAGTAGCCTGAGGGAAATGTCTGCTATTTTATAAGCACTGAAAGTCCTCAATAATCTTGCAATAATAATATTCGTACATTCTCAGCACTCAAAGAACCGCTGGGAAATTGCCTCATTAACCTTTATAATACTCTTGTGGGGTCGGCAGGAATTTGATGAGATTTCCATTCTCTATGGTGAACTAATGGGGACAGGGAGATTTGGAAAAAAAAAATTGTAGACAGAGCTCAAATATAAGTAAATCCTATATTGAGTCCTGAGAGAGTCATCAGTTTAGGGGCATATGAATGAATTAAAGTCTATTAATCACCAGTCATTTAAAACTTGTATCATAGATCTCAAGAATAGAAAGTCATGTTAGAAGAAATCATGAGAGCAAAGAAAAATTAAAGGAAATATTTCAAGCACTTTCTATTGTTTTTTTTTTTTTTTTAAACCTGTCTCCAGTTATAGATGTAAGAGAAGCAAGGACTTATTAGAGAGAGCAAGAAGTATGAGAATAAAAGGAATACTGTGAACAAAAACAGGAATTCTAAAGTTGCTAAAATGAGAGACAGGAATGGGAATGAAGTGAAACAGAAGAATCTTATATGAGGCATATAATGGAAGGAAAGGAAAAAGCTCTGGAATTCTGAAGTCAGGGAAAGTCATCCATCTTGAACTGAAGAGTGTGTGTGTGGCAGGGAATGTGGGGAAAGAATCAATAGTCTCCCAAAACAGCATTCTTCTTTTGACACTCAAATGGCCTTCTGTTAATAATAAGCAGCAGGTGCAGGCCAGTGTGGCTCAGTGGTTGAGCATTGACCTATGAACAAGGAGGTTACAGATCGATTCCCAGTCAGGACACATGACTGGTTGTGGGCTTTATCTCATTGAGGCAGCTGATCAATGATGTCTCTTTTTCATCCATGATTCTATCTATCCTTCCTCTCTCTCTAAAATCAATTAAAAACCACTCATTAGCCGAAACCGGTTTGGCTCAATGGATAGAGCGTCGGCTTGGGGACTGAAAGGTCCCGGGTTCGATTCCGGTCAAGGGCATGTACCTTGGTTGCGGGCACATCCTCAGTTGGGGGTGTGCAAGAGGCAGCTGATCGATGACTCTCTCTCATTGATGTTTCTAAACTCTCTATCTCTCTCCCTTCCTCTCTGTACAAAATCAATAAAATATATTTTAAAAAAAACAAAACAAAAACCACTCATTAAAATAATAAGCAGCAGCTAATATTTATTGAGAATTTACCATTTTCAAGGCAGTCTTCTTAGCATTTTACATGTATTAATTTAATTCTTATCACATATAATAGTACTACTATTATTCTTATTTTACCGAATTAAGCATAGCGGTAAAGTAACCTGCCCCAAAGCAGTCATTGCATGAAGCAGCCTGCTAATTAAGTTCACAAATTTATTAAGTATCTGCTATTTTACATCCATAATAAATACCTTTTTGAATGAATGAATGAATGAACTAGTGAACATCGGACCTTGTAGGGCTGAATGCCAGGTGAAACTCAGGCAATATTCAAAGTATCCAAGGTCCCAGTTGAGGTATTCTGACCACTCTTCGATCATATTTTCCTCCTTGGTACTCTCGTTACCTTGGACTCTCCTTACCTTTGCTCCCCATTGTTCCCATCCTGTCCCAAGCTCTTCATGTATTTTCCTTACCCACTGAAACAATCTATTTCTCAAAGTTCAAGTTCTCTGATCCACTACCACTTTCAACACTCTATATTCTGTCCTTAGTTAAAAATCAATATTGTTGCCGAAACCGGTTTGGCTCAGTGGGTAGAGCGTTGGCCTGCGGACTGAAGGGTCCCGGGTTCGATTCCGGTCAAGGACAGGTACCTTGGTTGTGGGCACATCCCCAGTGGGGGGTGTGCAGGAGGCAGCTGATCGATGTTTCTCTCTCATCGATTTTTCTGACTCTCTGTCCCTCTCTCTTCCTCTCTGTAAAAAAATCAATAAAAATATATTTTTAAAAATCAATATTGTTCATGATTTAATCCCTAGGAACATGTCTTCAGCTAGGTCTTTCCTGGGACCCTCCTCTGAGGGTATTAAACTCAAGGTCAGCATGCTTACATACCCTTTGAATGAGAAAAGCCTAATGAATATCTTGTATATGGAAAACCTGGTATTTAAGTGTGGAAACTCCATGCGTTCCAAGGTAGAGAACATATCAAGATGGCAACCACAATGACATTTATAGATGCACTATGATACAAGTTTGAAATTCATGCACCGGGGTGGGGGTGGGGGAGCCTCAGAGCAGCCTGCACCCTCTCCAATCTGGGACCCCTCGGGGAATGTCCGATTGACAATTTAGGCCCAATCCCAGGCAGTTGGACGTCCCTTTCACAATCCGGGACCACTAGCTCCTAACTGCTCACCTGCTTGCCTGCCTGATCACCCCTAACCGTCTCTGCCTGCTGGCCTGGTTGCCCCCAACTGCCCCCTGTCAGCCTGGTCGCCCCCCACTGTCCCCCTGTCGGCCTCATTGCCCCACGCAGCCTATTGTTAGTCACTATTACTGTCACAGCATCCTGGACAATTTGCATATCCCTCTATTACTAGTATAGATAGCTCTTTGCTATCATTTTTTGCACATCTATGAAAAAAAATAATAGCAACGATTTGCTGATTGCCTACTATGTCCCAGGAATTCTGCTAAGCATTCATATGTATTGTTATATAATGCTCACAAAGACCGTAAGGGACAAGACAACCTCAAGGACTTACCTTGATTAACCTTGAGAAACCAGAATTTCAGTTCGTTCTCCCAAAGTCCAAAACCAGTGCTGTTTTGTACTTCAGCCGGGTAACCCATGCACCTTCTCCTTGTGAGAAAGATGGAAACACTCCTGGCCCCAGGCTCTCCATCACCTCCCTGAGGAGACCTTCACAGCAAATGCTCTTCAGAAAGCCATGAAAGCTTCACTCATCTGTTGCAGTAATTACAACATTTATTTTCTGGAAACTCTTCTAAGTCAAGTCCCACAGGCCCCAGCAAGAGATACATGCCTGTTCTGGAGGTCAGGCAGCAGCGTTAGCCTCAGCCCCATTGTTCCTTCTTGTCACTGCAGGGACCCCGGGCAAACCACCGGGACACGTCCCCTCTCAGGCCACGCCACCCCGGTGCAGGGATGGTAAGAAAATAGGCATCAACCCTCGCCCATGAATTGGTTTTTATTCCTGCAACTGGGGACGCAGTGAGAAGTCAGCACTCTGCAGCCTGGAAGAGGGTTTGCACCAGAACTGATCATGCCGGTTCAGTATGCAAAACTGTGAGAAATAAATTTCTGTTGTTTATTAAAAAAAGAAAAGGAAATAGGAATCAAGCAAATTCCAGCAACTTCCTCAAATTTGAATTTCAATCTTTTTTAGAGAGATTTATTTCTGTTTACCGTCTCCCCTTTCTTATCCGCTGACCAGGGACTTGATAAAGTGGTTTTTGTTTGTGCTGGTCTCAGATGCTCTTGAGGTGTTATCTCATTCCATCTAATGAGCCTCAAATCTCCCTCAGAGTAACCCCTTAAGGACAGGGACCTGGTCTTGCTCTATGCCCAGCGCCTAACTTTGTGCCTGCTACACAGTAGAAACTCCATACATGTTAGCTGAATGAGTGAATATACTAGACTCCACTAAATTGAGGAAAAATAGCAAATTGCCTTAATACCTTGGCCCCAGGGTATTTGGGAATTTTGCAAATACAGATTTCCAGACCTTGCCGGAGATCTGTAGAAATAGAATCTACATGGCAGGAGACTGGGGAATTTGTATTCTTAATAAAACCACCAGATGCTTCTCAGTATTGGGTGAAGTTTTGAAACATGGCCCTGGGGTTTGGAATAAATATACTTCACCTGGGTCAGTGTCTCACAGAACACTTTCTTCCCTGACATTTAACACTCATTTATTGAGCAACTACTACAAAATTTCTGAGTCAATGCCAAGCATTCGACTGTTTCCTGTTATGTAACACTGTTTACATTGATCCCCAGGCTGTTTGCAGGTTAATTAATCCTTTCACGTGTTCACTCCTTCAACAAACACTTACTGAAAGTTCTTCATATGCCAGTTGTGTCCAAATGTTTGGTGGGAAAAGGAAATGTTCACCGAAGTTATATCTCCAGGTTCCTGTCCAGCTGTTTTCACTGGGGTTGACAGGCAATTTATGGTGGTGGTAGAGAACTGAGGAGGAAGGAGAGGCAAGCAGAGATGTGGGTTGGCTTTTTGTCAATATTACAATATAGCTCAGCCACTGACAGTGGACAGACTCTGAGGGACCGTCCAGACTCCTATATTGGCCACGATGTGGTTAGATAAAATATCATGTGCCACTGGGGCTTGGTAATTATTACTTTTTCAATACTGTACAGAAAATTTGGGGGTGATGGTTAAAACTTAGAGTGATCTTTTGTCCTGTTCCTGTAGAAAGAGTCATATAATCTCCAAATCTATTTTGTTCTTGCCTCTCTGCTTATGACCTTTTCTTTGGGTATGTAATCCTTGTCTAATGGCACGGATTCAAATACAAATAAATCCTTGTATTTTTAAGCAGACCTGAAATGCCAGCTGAAATTGCAGCTCAACTCTCTGTAATTTTATGTGTTAATGGATGTTTTATTCGTGGGTGTAAAAACCAAGTTCAGTGGGATAGGTGGAAACACCTCTGTGCTCAGAGACCTGTCTTTGGAACTGGATGCCTCTGTTGCTGGTATCTGAGTCACTTTGGTGGTTCTGCAGAAGGACATACCTACCCCATGCACTTCCCACTGCAGCTTGTGCCCCTTCCCTGCCTCTAAACCCCTGACTTTCAGGGTTTCTCATTTTACCTTTTTTTTTAAAAAAATACATGTTTATTGATTTCAGAGAGGAAGGGAGAGGGAGAGAGATAGAAACATCAATGATGAGAGAGAATCATTGATCGGCTGCCTCCTGCATGCCCTCCACTGGGGATTGAGCCTGCCACCTGGGCATGTGCCCGTGACCGGAATTGAACCCAAGACATTTCAGTCCACAGACCAATGTTCTATCCACTAAGCCAAACGGGTTCAAGTCTTTCTCCAGTTAGGACTCATTTTACTTTTTTTTGACATCAGATAGAAAGACTGGCAGATAAGCCCTATAGATACGTGAAGTGTATCCCTTGATATTTGTGTGCACAGTCATCTCAATTGTTACTCAACTAGTGCACAAAATTCATGCTCAGAGGTCCCTCAGCTCAACGTGTACCCTCTCCAATCCAGGAGCTCTCAGGGGATGTCCTACTAATTGCTGAGGCCCACTCCTCATAGTTCTCTGCTCTCTGCAGGGCCTGGGGGCTTCACCGAAGCCATGGAGACGAAGCCCCCATGCCCTGCAGTGTGCTCTATCTGCCAGGCTTGGGGGCTTTGCTGATGCTGACACACTAAGGAAGCCTCCATGCCCTGCTGTCTGGGCTCTGTCTGTCAGGCCTGGGGGCAGATACAGCCTCACCTCTTGGTCTCCGCAACCTCCGGCTGGGCCAACAGGCCCAGACACTCCAGCAGCGGTGGAGTGGCAAGGCTGGATCTTCTCCCTCTGGCGGCGGATCCACCCCCACCACTCAGGTGACAGGCCCAGACACTCCAGCGGCAGGGTGGACGGGTCTGGGCGCTGCCATCTTATGGCTATGGGTGCCGCCATCTTTGTGACGGAGTGATGGTTAATTTGCATATTACTCTAATATTAGATAGGATAATTGTTATTAAAGTATCATCACTCAGTTATTACCAAAGTCCCAAGTCTATCCATTTTTCCCTCCTTCCTTAAGTCACTCCTTCCCTCCCTCTTTCCTTCCCTCCTGTAATGTTTTCTTGAGCATCTACTATGTTGGGGGCATTGAGGAAACAGTATAATGGGAAAACTCTCCAAAGTTGTCCATGAACCATGCAAATGTGCATAAGACTAACCTGGGGTGCGTGGGAGAAAGACTTGAACCTGTTTAAACCTATTTGATACCTGTGAGATAGGACCAAGGAATGTATTGTTAGCAAGACTCCCCCCCCCCCCCCCCCCCAATGACCCTGCTGCTCAGTAAGGTCAGACTGAGGGGTGTTTTGGGAAAGGCACAACTCTGAGATTGAGAGTTTGTCTTTAGTGGAGATACTGGACCTCCTGAGTTTCAGCTTCCTCAGCTAGAGACACCCCTGGGTCGCTCTGATGAATGGAGGTAATTAACATGAAGCACGGTTTCTGGCACACAGCGGGTGCTTAATAGATAGTCATTACTTAAAACTAGATGCCTCAGAGAATGAAAAGTTTAGTCAACATAATTATATTTTCCTAAACATGCCCAACTTCCTGATAACAATGTTTCTCCTCCACATTAGTGGTTCTCAGAGTTGGATTCCCCTGGGATGCCCAAGTGTTTTATTCATTTATTCATTTATTATTTATAATATATTTTTATTGATTTCAGAAAGGAAGGGAGAGGGATAGAGAGATAGAAACAGCAATGATGAGAGAGAGAGAATCCTTGATCACTGCCTCCTGCACACCTCCTACCCGGGCATGTGACCTGACCAGAAATGGCACCATGACCTGCTGGTTCGTAGGTCAATGCTGAATCACTGAGCCACACACACCAGCTGGGCGCCAAGGTGTTGCTAATATCCTGGTGCCATGGGCCAGGCCCATTCCATCGCAGTCTCTGAGGATGGAAGCCTGGCATCATGGCTTAAAAATCCCCCAGGTGGTTACAGTATACATCCGGTCTACACTCCCTTCATTCTCTACCCGTTTTTTTGTCTCCAAGAACACACGTGAGCCCCCTAGCTCCTTTTTGGAAAATAGCCAGTGCTGTGACTTGCTACCTCTAGCAATTTAGATGGTTGTACTTCTGTGGCTGTTTTTAAAGGGGGATGGTCTATCTTATTTATTGTGCAAACGGACATCAGGTAGCACATCTGCAATTAGGGCCACATGACAGTGTCTGTGGAAACTTTCATTAAGCAGCATTCAAAAACACCGGCGGGGCTTGAAAGGGAGGGTTGGATAAGAGCACAAAGAGGCGTGACCGGGACAGATAGCCAGGGAAGCTCAGAGGCTCTGCTGGAGGGATCAGCGAAACAAAACTTTCTAAGCTGCACTGTAGGCAAAGGGGGGCATTCCCTTTTAATTCCTCGTTCACACTCAAACTACTTTACTACAGAAATCAACCAACTGACTAACCCACATAGGTCTGAATTAAAGGGGTAATGGGCTGTTTCAGGGACTCCAGGGCTAGTGTGCAGCAAGCCCAGGAGAGGCTGGAATGGGAGCCCAGGAGTCTTAACCTCTTTTCCTACTTCTTTTTGCACCACTGTTTCTCTGCACCTCTGGGCATTGGGCACTTGACTCCCTCATAGCTCCTGACTTGGTGTGTTACATTTTTGGCTACACAAAGAGACTAATGGTTCTTTGTTCCAATGACAAGTTTTGTGGTAGAGAGTCTTATTTGTCTTGGGGTCAGGTAGTTCTTGCGACCACAGACAATTACTGTCTCTAAGACCCAACCAGCAGCTAATTTTGTGTGCAATTGTATTTCCTGCACATGTGGGACAATTTGGCCATCAAATGTACTTGTGACCACTGAAGTTATAAAGTGTGTGTTCTCTTTATTGTAGAGGGCTACCTGGGAAGGCACATGGGCATTTCTTGTGTATCAAGCTCAGGTGTCTGCAGGGGCGGGACTAGATATGTAAATCTAGGGCCTAGTTAAGAATACAAATAAATTGGTATTACTTCCTGGTATTGGGGGTATAAAATAAATGCGCTGGGAGGGGTTGTTGTCATTGTTGTCTTCCTGCCTCTCCAGCAGACAGAATGAGGGCCCATCCAGCTCCCAGCTTAAAATCTACCTCTGTGTCTTCTCTCCTTATTTCTATTATTTCTCAATCCCTGGCTGCCTCCACTTACAACCGGTTCATTCATCTCTCTTTCTGTGTGGGACATGGAAAAGGGAGATCCCCGCCATGTTTGGTCCCCGCCACATCAGGTCCCCGCATTCTGGCGCCCAACGTGGGGCAAAAAAAGGCAACAAGAAGTAAGAGGCAAGGGATCACTCCCAAGAATTGTGTGTGCCACAGATTTAAGGAACTGTAAGGTAGGGGGAGTGTATTGTTGTGAAGTTGAATTAGCTGGGTGTAAAACATGGGTAATCCTTAAAAATGCTTTAAACTATGCTCAAAGTTCTAAGATGCTCTGTTGAGCATAGTCAGATTCTTGATTTCTTTCTTAAGTTTTGTTGATGAAATGTGGAAAAAGGTCAGAAAGCACTTTCGTGACCGATACGCAACAGAAGGTCCAGAGAAAATTTCTATTCTTACTTTAATTCTTGATTCAGCACACGAGAGTTTACCACAGACTTATAACCAAGTAGAAAAGGATTAGAGGAATTTCTCAGCAACTGTCAATAATTCTTTATCTTAAAAAAAAAAATCTTTTTCTTTCCTTAAAAAATAAAAATAAGCCGAAACCGGTTTGGCTCAGTGGCTAGAGCGTCGGTCTGCGGACTAAAAGGTCCAGGGTTCAATTCCGGTCAAGGGCATGTACCTTGGTTGCAGGCACATCCCTAGTAGGGGACGTGCAAGAGGCAGCTGATCGATGTATCTCTCTCATTGATGTTTCTAATTCCCTATCCCTCTTTCTTCCTCTCTGTAAAAAATAAATCAATAAAATATATTGAAAAAATAAAAATAAAATAAAAATAAAATAAAAATTGAAAAAATAAATAAAATAAAAATAGTAGAAGCCAGACCATCACTGAATCTTCCCCCAAAGAAACAAGGAGGTGGGAGAAGGGAGACACGTGGTGATCCAATATGGACGCCACTCCCCAAGAAAGGCATTTTAAAAGACCTTTTCTTTGCCATGCCTTAAAGATGGCTGATATAGGCAGGCTTCCCAAGATTCTTGAAATTTCCTGCCCAGAGGCAAGTAACCACCAGGAAGTAGAAAGCAAGTTTACATGTGAAGAGCTATGGGCTTGTCTCATTGTTACCACAATCAATTATACGCATTGTGCAGTCTGAGTGGGAGGGCCCTCATGATTATTGGTTAGTGTGCTGATACGTGGCCATCAGTCATAGGGACATGGCACACAGTTTGGAGAGCATCATTATTGTGTCATTCTTTGAAGAAATAGAAAGCATAGCATCTGAGCCTGTTTGTACACAAGTGTATGTGGGTATCCACCACTTCAGTCTGTAACTTGTCATTACACAAACTTTGATATACAGCAAAGCCTCCCCAATTTATTGCTAGTGGAGCATTGGCCACATCACAACTTCTCTGAGACCTAGTTTACTTATTGTTAAATAAGGGATAAAAAGAACACATTATCAAGTATATGCTTGGCATATTTAGCAACCACTTAAAATATCTTAATCCTTTTTGTTTTAATTTTTATTATTAAGGGACTAACCTTGGTATCTCTCTCTGAAGGATATACACTGAGTGGCCAGACTATTATGATCTCTGAACGCATAATAATCTGATCATTTAGTGTATATCCTATATAATAAAAGGCTAATATGCAAATTGTCCCCTCAGCCAACCTCCCATATCCCCGCACCCTGGCCAGGCTGGCTGGACCTCACCTATGCATGAATTCAGGCATTGGGCCTCTAAAATACACACACACACACACACACACACACACACACACACACACCAAGTGGCCAGATTATTATGCATTCAGAGATCATAATAATCTGGCTACTCAGTGTATATCACAGGCACTCCATGGCAATATTTTAAAGGGCCCTCTTACATTGACATGTGATAAGGTGACAATGTAAGAGTTAACTTAAACACGACCACCATTTGTTACAACAAGGTAGTGTTTACCAGGAAGGGTCAAAGGCTACAGGTTCACTTTCTCTAGAGCCAAGGACAGAGTGGAAGAGGTGGGGAGATGTTCATGGCCAATTTGATGACTCTGGCAGAAGGCTTGTTTACAGATAAGCATTTTTCAACAAGCTTCACTTTGCCCTACACCTGAGGTGATGAAACTAACAGATGTCATGAGTTAGAAAGAACAGGAGATAACATCACTGCCCAGTCAACATTCCTTTTGTGCAAGGACAGAGTGTAAGTCCAAGGCACCAAACTCCTACGTATGTAATCCTGTGTTCTCATAGAGGTTGTCCTTTCATCTCCCTCTGACTGATTCTACTAGAGCTTTCTGGGGGTGGTGAGGAGTGAGATCAGCATTTTTATTATTATGTACTAATAATGAGCTAAGCACTGTACTATGTGTTGTTTGCAATGTGGTAAAAAGAGACAAATCTGTGATGCAGGTACTAACTCCATTTTACAAATAGAAACGGGCTGAGTAAGAGAGAGACTAATGTAATAAAGACAAATGTAACAATTAGCAGGGGGCTGGGTTAGGATTCTTAAAAAGTATTTTATTATGAAATATACATATAAAATTAAGTAAATCATAAATATAGTTTTTGATAAATAACCACAATCAGATAAAAAAATAAAACAAAGTATCCTTAGGTATTTTCAAATCATGGCCCCTAACTTCCCTCTTAGAAGTAACCATTTCCCTGACTTTTGTGGTGATCAATTCCTTGCTAGATTGAAGATTTATTAATCTCTAAACACTATAGATTCAGTTTTCTCAGTTTTTAATTTTATATAAATAACTGTGCCCTTGGCAAGAAAATGCAATGAAGATACCAGTATGGAATAGTAATATTTAATTAATACTTTTAAGACAGCAGAGGCAGTGGTTAGCATATATGCCAATTCTCCTTAAATTGATTGATAGATTAAGCAATCTCAATTACAATTTCAGCAACTGCTTTGACAAGCTGATTCTATAATGTCTACAAAAATACCTGAGGACACAGTCCCTGGGGTAGTAGGGACTTGCCTGGAGTGGGAATGGCTGGGGGAGGGGGCCAACTGGGGAAAAAGGAAACATATGTAAAACTTTAGACAATAAGAAAATTAAAAAAGAGATTTCACAAATGGGTTTTGACATGGTAGAAAAAAATTCTCAATATTTTCTTTTTTGGTTTCTGAATTGTGTAACACACTTAGAAAGGCTTTTTGTACTTCATGATTTTATTTTTGAAATTTCTCCTATGGATTTTTCTAGTTTGTTTATTTTTAATACAAATCTCTTACCTAAGGGACTTTATGTTCCTGTCTTCTTTTTATCTCCAGAAGGCTGCCTAGTTTCCCCAACACCATTAGGAAATAATCCACTGCCCTGGCCAGTATTTTTCAGTAGTTACAGTGTTGGCCCACACACCGAAGGGTCACAGGTTCGATTCCTAGTCAAGGGCACCTACTTGGGTTGCAGGTTCAATCCCTGCCTCAATCGGGTGCATGCAGGAGGTAACCAATCCCTCTCTCTCTCTCAAATAAGTAGAAACAAAATTTATATATCAATATCTATCTATCTATCTATCTATCTATCTCCCACCAGTTATGAACAGTTTAAAGGCCAGATGTATGGTGTCCATAGTTTGTGAGTTTTTGCATGTGTTTTGCCTGTGGTATTTTATATTATTGCTATGGGAGAGTAAAAACCAGGTTTACATATGTTACATGAACTACCCACATAAAAAATGTGTTCAATGTGCTGAAATACCTATATAGTTATAGCATTGTGCCCTTGGCAAGAAAATGCAATGAAGATACCAGTATGGAATAGTAATATTTAATTAATACATTTAAGACAGCAGAGGCAGTGGTTAGCATATATGAAAAGTCAGCAGGAATTTTAAACTTCTAAAATGCTATGTTTTCCACTTCCTTCTGAGAGTCAATAGAGTAAGAGGGATCAGGCAGAATCAGGACAAATGCTGGAGGGAGGTGATTTTGGAGGTGATTGGTCGCTTAGGCTAATTTGTTTTTGTGGGTTGTTGTTGTTGTTTTTTTTTTTTTTGAAGGGACTAAAATGCTGTTCTCAGCCTCACACGGGTGTTCTAGAAAATGAAGGAATTAAACTGAACTGGTGATGTGAGAAGGAGTTGAGGTAAGAGGGTGGAAAACTCTACCCTTTACAAGAGGGGTGGGGAACATCTGGTTTGCAAAATCATTTGTTTTGGCCCTGCTAAGGCAATCACAGGTGAGACTGAAATTCAATAAATCTAAGAGTTTTTTTTCATAACAACATAAATTTATATTAAATGAATTATATTATGCAAATGATGTTAAAAATATCCAAATGACCGTTGGCAGAAAAAGGCTCCCAACCTCTGCTTTATAGTCTCCTTTCTTTTAGTTTCTCTTAGCTGCCTTTTCTTTTCTTTCTTTTCTTTTCTTTCTTTTTTTTTTTTTTTTAGTTTTTCAAGGAAATAATCTTAAAATTTTAATTTTATTTTGAATATTTATCCTACCTTCCTACCGAATAAAAGAGTAATATGCAAAATAACCATCATCCTGCTACTCCCACAAGCTATGCCCACCAGCCAATCAGAGTGAGTACGCAAATAAATCCAATCAAGATGGCTACCAGGAGGGAGGCTTTGATTTCCCTGGCAATGGAGGAAGCCAAGCTTTCCACACACCCTGGCGGGCTCAAGCCTCCACTCAAGGATAGAAAGTTTCAATTATGGAAGGTAAACAAATCCAAACAGAAATGGCAGCAGCCACACAGCGAACAGGAGGCTTGGCTCCGCTCCAGGCTACAAAGTTTCAATTGTAGAAGGTAAATAAATTCCAGATAGTAGGGCCTCCACTTGGATGACCTGCAAACCACCATAGGCTTCTCGCCCAGGCTGCCCCACACCCAAGGGAGCCTCCACCTTGATCTGGGTTACCCTTCAGGGCAAACCAGCCGGCCCCACCCTTGCACCAGGCCTCTATCCTATCTAATAAAAGAGTAATATGCAGATTGACCATCACTCCAACACACAAAAGGGTTGCCCCATTGTGGACAAAGTTCCTGCCCCTATGTGGACACAGATGGCCACCACAAGATGGCCAGCAGGGGAGGGCAGTTGAAAGGGACCAGGCCTGCAAGGGAGGGCAGTTGAGAGGGAACAGACCTGCAAGGGAGGGCAGTGGGGATGTGTCCGGAACCAAGGTACATGCCCTTGACCGGAATTGAACTTGGGACCTTTCAGTCCACAGGCGGATGCTCTATCCACTGAGCCAAACCGGGGCAGCTGTCATTATTTCTTCAAATAGGTTTTCAATATCTTGCTCTCTCTCCTCTCCTTCTGGCACCCCCTTGATGGGAATGTTGGTTTGCTTAAAGTTTTCCCAGAGGCTCCGATACATATTTTGAATTCTTTTTCTTTTTGCTCTTCTGATTGGGTGTTTTTTGATTCCTCATATGTCAAATCATTGATTTGATTTCCTGGCATCTTCTACTCCATTGTTGAAACCCTGTAAATTATTCTTTATTTCAGTTAGTGTATGCTTAATTTCTGACTGTTTTTTTTTTTTTTTTGTCTTTGACATTCTCACTAAGATCCTTGAAAGTCTCACTAAGTTCCTTGAATCTCTCATTAAGATCTAATTAAGATCTCTGGGTATTTTTATAACCATTGTTTTGAATTCTGTATCCAGCAGCTTGCTTGCTTCCGTTTCTTTCATTTGTAACATGTTTCTTTGTCTCCACATATTGGCTGCTTCCCTGTGTATGTTTCTATGTATTAGGTAGAGCTGTTATATTCTCAGTGGCTCAACCTGTCCAGTCATCTGAGCTGGGCACTCTAGGTTGCACCTGTGTGGGCTGTGTGCACAGTGTTATTGTAATTAAGTCTTGATTGGCATCACTGGGAGGAATTTGTGTTCCTGGGAGTAATTGGCCTCCAGGCTAATTGGCTGTGATGACCAGCTGCATCACCAATGGAAGAGCTGCTATGCAGTAGACATCCCTAAGGAGCTGGGCTTGCTTTAGTGGGGCTTTGGTGCTCCTTTAGTGTGTTGCTTGTGAAGGTATAGAGTTATAATCTGGTGTGGCCTGAAGCTCTCCACCAGGTCACTGGCTCTGATGCCTGCTGGGAGGTACAAATTGAGCCACTGCCTGGGGCTACCGGGCAGGAGCTACAGAGAGATCTGCAGATGGTTATTATTTATATTGGGGTAGGAAGTGTCCAGGTGATACCCAGCTGTGAGGCAAGGAAGGCTGGTGCTACCACTGGGTCTTGGGCCTTTTATTGATACGTTTGGGATATGCTGACTCCAGCTGCTACTTGTTTAAGAGATTTTAGCAAAGTATGAAGCCTGAGCCAGGACTGGTCATTCATATGGAAAAGCAGTTGCCAACAACTTGAGTGAGGTTGCAAATTGGATGGGGCAGGGTCTCATGAAATCATGAGGGTGGAGCAGTGTGCTCCAGGCTGATGGAGACTCATATATAGTTGCTAGTCAGCCTTGTAACAGGGGAGGTCCCAGCACAGGCACAATGATCTCTGTGAGCACCCTTATTTAGGAGAAAGCTGCCCCCAAGTTCCTGCTCCTATGCCAGACAATCCAGTTTCTCCCCATATGTGTCTGGGTCTCCCCAAAGCTGCCCAGTGCTAGGAGTCCAAGTAAGTTCATGCACTGGAACACTTGGGGCTCTAGCAGCCTCAGGGTCACTAGCCAAAATCCCCACTGGTTTTTATAGCCTTTAGTTGTGGGGACTTTTCTTCCCAGCTCTGGCTGGGGGTTTCGTGGCACCGGACCCCTTGATCTTCATGGGAGGCCTCTATAGAAGTTATTTCCCTGGTGATTAAAAACACGGCACAGGTGATTATGAATGATTATTATTTTGTGTTTTAATTGTAATTTTGATGTGGTTTTGTGAGGTGGCAAGTACTGGTGTTTACCTACACTGCCAACCATCTTGGTTCTCTCCCCTTAGCTCCCTTGTTCTTCTCTCTCTCTCTCTCTCTCTCTCTCTCTCTCTCTCTCTCTCTCTCTCAGTTTCCTTTTAATCATAATTATATATAATATGGGAACTCAATTGCTTTTTAGTTCTCTAATTGATTTTACCATTTCCTTATTTTCTATTTTACAGGAAATGATTTCTGGAAAAGGAGTAAGGAGCTTTTACCTTTGAGCCAGTAAAGCCAGCAATGAGTGACCTTCACACCCTCATAATCTCTATCAGTTCCCCAAAGCCAACCCCCAAAGTTACATAGGCTGAGTTAAACTAGGTGCCTACCTTACCAAAGCTTCTCCAAGATCAGGACATATCCTAATTTCCAGCCATCTTACTGAGATTGCTGCCTTTCAAACCCTCATTGAGAAAACTATTATACTTCTAAATATCTTTATTTTAATATATATATATAATTCAAAAATTATGTAACCATCGTTTTCTATTATACCAAAGGCCTTGGGAAAAGCAGCTATTTTAATGAGATCAATACTAAATATGTTCTGAAAAACATTAAAAAGAATCTTGTAATGAAAGGGTTTTGTTGTTACTCATTTATTCACATTCACTCAGAAATAAACATTTACGCTGAAACCGGTGTGGCTCAGTGGATAGAGCATCGGTCTGTGAACTGAAAGGTCCCAGGTTCGATTCCGGGCAGGGGCATGTACCTTGGTTGCGGGCACATCCCCAGTAGGGGGTGTGCAAGAGGCAGCTGATCGATGATTCTCTCTCATTGATGTTTCTGACTCTCCATCCCCCTCTCTTCCTCTCTGTGAAAAATCAATAAAATATATATTAAAAAAAAAGAAATAAACATTTACATGTTAGGAAATATTAGCTTGCAAAAATATGAACAAAAGGAGTTATAGCTTTATGTTTTTTTGTTTGTTCTTTTTTTTTTTTTTTTTTTTTTTTTTTTTTTTTTATGGGTTCAACAGTATGCTTCACTTCGCAGAGCTAGTACTTTATCCTCATGCCAGCTCAGTGTCTGTAGAAGTTCCAGATTTGCATCCTCATACCAGAAGAGCTCTTCCGTTCCAGCATTCACTCTGCTGGGAACAGCTTAGGCCGACAGTCCATGCACTGTAACCCAAGGCATGGCACTGTGATGGACTTCACCAGTGTGTGTGTATGCATGTGCACATGTGTGTTGTATATCTATTTGAAAATCCAGCACTGTTAAGATGAGGGAGGGAGGAAGGAATGCTGGGTCCACAGAGAACAAATGTGTAGTGGAGAACCTGGGCTCCACTTTGTGGAAAATGAAAATATGAATGACCGCAGCTAATGCTCTCATGGATCTCAAAGGGAATAGTTGAAATAGGTATAGTCCCCAAATACCTACACACTGATGTACTTTTACTGCCATATTACCTAACGGATGGTGTGATCAAAATCTCGTGGGAGAGAACAGTTACGTTTAGTATGATTCTGGGGGCTCTGTTGCCCTGGAATCACAGCTCTTACACAATGAAGACAAATTGACATGCACACAAAAAAGTAAACGAAGCATTGGATAAGAAGAGAAAAAGGGCTAGAGCAGCCAAGATATTAATTTCTTTTGTGTGAGTACCGGTATATCTGTTACTTGTCTGTTCGCTTGTAATACGTTCCTCATTCTGCACTGGGGAAAGAAAATGAGACATATCCTTCCTTCCTAGAGTTCCCTTATTTTAAGATATCCTCATGTATTTTACAAGTTCATTTAACTTGTCTCTCACTTGGAAACTCTCATTGTGGTAGAATGAATAACGGCCCCCAGAGATACCCTGTACATATCCCTGGAACTCTATGAATGTTACTTATATCAAAAGGGACTCTGCAAATGTGACTATATCGAGGAATCTGAGACGGGGTGATTATCCTGGATTATCCTACTGGGTCTCATGCAATCATAAGGGTCCTTATAAAAGGGAGGGAAGACAATCAAAAAAGGAGGAGGCGGGACCACAGATACAGAAGTTGAAGTGATACACTTTGAAAGTGGAGGAGGTGGACCAAAAGCCAAGCAACACAGGTGGTCTCTAAACGCTGGAAAAGACAAGGAATCGGAATCTCCCCTGAGGCCCCCAGAAGGACCTGGTCCTGCCAATAACTCCCTGGGATTCGTTTTGAACTTCTGATGTCCAGAACGCTAAGAAGATGAACTTGTATTGTTTTAAGCCACTCAATTTGTGGTAATCTGTTACAGCAGCAAAGAAAAATAGCACTGTCACACCACCTCTTCCCCCGCTTCCAGACTCACCTCTGGGCTCTCAACTTGCAGCTACCTCAGAGAGATGTCTGTGTAACACAAATCTGTTTGCTTAAAGCTCTTCACAGACCCCTGAGTGTCTAGTGGCTAATGTTCAAATTCTTTTACAATCTTTATTTTTTCTCCTTTCACAACCCTTAGCTCTCTCCCTCCTCTCTTCACCTTTCCCCTTTTGCGTGTGTTGTTTTCACTCTAGATTCTGGGCTTTTGCACATGCTGTTCCTCTGCCTGCAAGGGGGGTGTCTACCCTTCCCTGTCAGGTTAAATTATTTTCTTTCAACATCTTCTGAACTGGGAAGACTTCAGAACTTTTCTGGATGAAGTTGATTGTTCCCTTTTCAAAGTTCTTGTCTGTCTTGGTGATACGCATCACATGCCATCTTCTGTTGACATTGCTGTGTTTATATTCTTAGCAGGGGCTGATCCTAGGCCGGGACACTGAAAGAGTCCAAAACATATTTGCCCAAGGCAGGATGATTTCATCCTGCCTCCAGGTCCCCAGCGGGTCATACTCCTTCGCCATTCCTCCTCTAGCACAGTGCACATGGGCTTTAGGGTGATTCTCTGGGTTGGCATTTACCAAACAGACCTACATCTCAGCCCTAGGCTTTCCAGCCAGAGAAAATGCTCTAAGACAGGCATGGCCAATGGATGCTCTGGATTTGAGTGTAAGCAGCCCTCGTACATAGGAACACAATACAGCAGGGGACTATTGTCAGTAGGAAAGATAGACAAGAGTTTGAAACCACGGAAAGTCAAGTTGACATTAATACAGGCTGGGACAAAAGTAGGTTTACAGTTGTGAGTACGTGAAACAGAGTGTACTCGTTTATTATTTTTTTTATTACTTTCCATACAAACAACTGTAAACTTACTTTTGCCCCACCCTGTATTTACTATTTAACTAATGATTTCCAAGTACATTGAAACATTCTCTTCTCCCCTCGCCCCCAGTGGATATTCACTCACTATTGCTTTCCTCCCTTTCCAGTCTCCATTTCCCACTTCCTCGCTTCTGCTTCCTGGGATTATCTCCAAAGCAAACATCTGCCCCAGCCCCTGGTCTCAGGGTTTGCTTTTAGGAAAACTCGAACTAAGGCATTGTTTAAAACCACATGGCGACTCCTTAGGGAAAGTCATGGCTTTTATGACTTCATTATGAGGACGGAGATAAGAGCATTTTTCTGCCCTTTCACTGTGAACTTTCCCTGGCTGTCCTCTGCATCTGGAAACGGAGAGGACAGGGGATACTCTGCTTCCCTTCCCCTGGACTGGCAGCGGCTCCCCCTCCAAGGACAATGTCAGTCTGCACTCCCAAATTATAACACCCAGCATGAGGCCAGATCAGATAGAACGCTAATGTAGGACTATCTAATGCAAACATGCCATTGAAGCAAAGGCTGTTTTCTATCAGTCTTGGACTTGACCTGTGAAACTTTCAAATAGACACATGGAAACAATCACAGTGAAAAGATTTCATGCATTTTTTGGAGCGAAGCTTGTTTATTCAAATTATCTTAATAGTTGGAGCCCATTATGTTAGATGATTTTTGAGAAATTCTTAGGTGCCCTTTTCAAAGTGGTAGACTTCTTATCTAATTATTAATAATGTTATTTGGTGCAGAATTTTGTATTCTTTACTGGAAGTTTTTCCTGTTGGATATGCAGATTGGATCTCTTGAGGATTCCAAAGCAACAACTTAACTTTTCACATTTCGTGGAAAGGCAAACTACATCTAAAGGACCGCAGAGGCTTTGTTCTTTAGTCTAAGGCAGCGATTTTCAACCTTTTTCATCTCGTGGCTCCCATAGACTACTTACTAAAATTCCGGGGCATACCAAAAAATACTTTTTGCCAATTTGACAAAAATAGGTATAATTTTGATGTGTTCACTCTGGACAGCTATGGTATTGGCTGTTGTCACTTTTTAATTTGACGATCTAAGGGAAAAGGTCAGTGCCCCTGACTAAACATGTCAAGTATTGCATGTTTTAAAAATCCTTGCAGCAGCCGAAGCCGGTTTGGCTCAGTGGTAGAGCGTCGGTCTGCGGACTGATAGGTCCCAGGTTCTATTCCAGTAAAGGGCATGTACCTTGGTTGCGGGCACATCCCCGGTAGGGGGTGTGCAAGAGGCAGCTGGTCGATGTTTCTCTCTCATCGATGTTTCTAGCTCTCTATCTCTCTCCCTTTCTCTCTGTTAAATATCAATAAAATATATTTTTTTAAAAAAATCCTTGTAGCACACTGGTTGAAAATCACTATTCTAAGGTATCAGTACCATCCTGACTTTTTTTTTATTTTTTATTTTTATGACTTTGACTATCAGTGAACATTTATTATCTTGGACCCTCCTTTTAAAGCAGGTGCATCAGAACCTGAGTAGTTAAAGCAGATTAAATTAACTTCCAATTGTCTTACATCTCACAAGAGGTAGGAAGGCCCTGATTTTCTGAAGAATGGAATTTTGACTCTTGATTTATGAGTAATGTGGAGTCTCAACCTGTCACCTTTTGACTTGAATAGCAGTAAAGAAACACCCAGCTCTTTTGTTGCCCACACAAAGAATTGAGCCTCACAGTTACCCAGTATAGGTTGATTATAGGCAGAGAATCTCTGAACATCTCTAGAAGTAAGAGATTTTTCTACCCCTACTCTCCCAAACCCATTATAGATCTCTGTAAGGCAGGACAAGCTTCTGGAAAGGGGCGATTAACCTAAGGGGTGCAGAGCAAGAAGCTGGAATCCAAAGCAGAAGCCCATGAGAATAGGCTGACCTATGTCAGCTTTGTTGCCGCTGGCCCCAGTGGTGTGGGTGTCCTGCATTGCTGAGCCCTTTGTCATGGAACGCAACCCATACCTCAGGTATAGGAATAGGAGCAGACTCAAGATGTTCTGAGGGACCAATGTTGCTTTCCAAATCTGCACTTTCTGTTCCCACAGTTCCATTTTCACTTCAAATACTGGGTTACTGCTGCAATTTTCTTCTCTCCATATGAAGAGAATATCCTTTGAACTTTCCTTTGCATAGCTATTCATTTCCATTTACAGGTGATATTTTTATTGTTATAAAAAGATCAAGGATGGGCGAAGGCGGTTTGGCTCAGTGGTAGAGCATCGGTCTGCGGAAGGTCTCAGGTTCGATTCCGGTCAAGGGCATATACATTGGTTGCGGGCACATCCCCGATAGGGGGTGTGCTAGAGGCAGCTGGTCGATGTTTCTCTCTCATTGATGTTTCTAGCTCTCTATCTCTCTCCCTTCCTCTCTGTAAAAAAATCAATAAAATATATTTAAAAAAAAAAAAAGATCAAGGATGCATAAGTCAGCATTTGGTAGCCAATGTTTCACTAGCAGGTCATATTACTTAGTAAAATTATTGTATAATTGTCACTTCAGTGAGTTTTCCTTGTTCATATTTTTGTATCTGTCAGTGACTGATAAACTGTTTTGCTTTTGCTTTTGCTTTTGCTTATGTGGGACAGGAAGAAACTTTCCTCTACCTTCCTAGGTTCTTTCACTGGACTGGTGTAAGAATTAAACCTATGTGAAACAGACAAGAGAAGATAACCACATTTAATTATACACAGTCACATTGGAGCCCCACATACACGAGAAGCTCAGAGATAGAAAGTCAAGGTGAGATAGGTATGGCATTCTGAGCAAAGGATAAAGAAAGGTGTCTTGGGGCTTCAGAGGGGAGGAAGGTCATTGCAGGACAATAAGAAGAGCAGATGTTCAGGAATTAGTAGTTTGCCCTGCCATATACAGAGGTTGAAAAATATTATCTCTGATAATCTCTTATTATGGGCAAGGCCCCTAAATCAAATTCTTCTAGGTAGTTAAAGGGGAGGAGGTAGTTTCTCTTGATACACTAGGACAGTAGTCGGCAAACTGTGGCTTGCAAGCCACATGCAGCTCTTTGTCCCCTTGAGTGTGGCTCTTCCACAAAATACCATGTGCGGAGCACACATACAGTGCGATTGAAACTTTGTGGCCCATGTGCAAAAGTCGGTTTTTGGCTCTCAAAAGAAATTTCAATCGTTGTACTGTTGATATTTGGCTCTGTTGACTAATGAGTTTGCTGACAATTGCCCTAGGGTCTTAGTTGACTTTAGTTCAAAATCTGTATACTACAGAAGCACATCTAGGGATGACTTGTTCTGAACCCTTACACTTGCTCTAGGCCAAAGCCAATTCATCAAAATAACTGGTTTTCTAACATTTCACTAGTAGAGTCTACCATCTATGTTAATTGATTACTTTTTTTTTATGTCTCCAACACTTTTATTATTTATTATTTATTTAATATTTATTGTTGAAAGTATTTATGTCGTTCCCCCCCCCCCCCCCCCAGATCTCTTCTAGCCTGCCTCCATCCTCTACTCCCTAAACTCCCATTTCCCTGGCCTTCACCACCCTATTGTCTATATCCATGGGTTATGCATATGCATACAAGGTCTTTGGTTGATCTGTTCCCATTCACCTACCTTCCCCTGCCTTCCCTCTGTGATCCCACAGTCTATCCTATGCTTCTATGTCTCTGGATCTATTTTGTCCATCAGTTTATTTTGTTCATTAGATTCAACATATAAGTGAGATCATGTGATACTTGTCTTTCTCTGACTGACTTATGTAGCTTAGAACAATACTCTCCAGGTCCCTCATTGCTATTATTTTTTTTTCTAATAAATATTCCATTTACTTATCTCAAATATGCTCAAAGTGCCAAGTTAACATTATCTGTCTTGAATAATGTTCCTACTATGGACACAGAACAGAAAACTTTGAGAAAATACAGACCTAAAATACCTATTTTAGACAAATAGAAAAAGAAGTTTCAGGATTCAGGATTATATGTAGTGCAATTTTACATAATCATATATAATATAGGATATATATATATATATATATATATATATATATATATATATATATATATATTTAGAGAGAGAGTGGAAGAGAGGGAAAGACACACACACAGAGAGAAATGTCAATGTGAGAGAAACACATCCATTAGTTGCCTCCCGCACATGTCCCGAGGAGCCTGCAATCAAGGTATGTCCCCTTGACCTAGCTCGAACCTGGGACACTTCTGGTCTGAGAGCCAAGGGCCGAGGGCTGAGGGCCAATGCTCTCTCCACAGTCAAACCAGCTAGGGCTTGCGGGGATCAATTTTTATAAAAAGTTCCTCATGCTCTAATCTTATTACTCCAAAAGTGGTCTGGTTCCAGTAGCATCAAATAACCTGGAAGTCTGCTAGAAACTCCTAGAAACAGTGAACCTCAGTCCCATCAAGGCATACATTCTTCTTCTTTTTTTTTTTTTTTTAAATAAATCTTTATTGTTCAGATTATTACAGGTGTTCCTCTCACTCCCCCATACCTCCCCTCCACCTGATTCCCTACCCCATGCCCTTACCATCCACCACTGTCTTCATCCATAGGTATAAGACTTTTGTACAATCTCTTCCCATACCCCTAAAACCCTCTTTCCCTTGAGAATTGTCAGTCCACTCCCTTTCTATGTCCCTGATTTCATTATATTCACCAGTCCATTCTGCTCTTTAGACTTAATTTTCACTTGATTTTTAGATTCACTTGTTGGTAGGTATGTATTTGATGTCTTTTTGTTGTTCATAATTTTTATCTTTATCTTTTTCTTCTTCCTCTTCTTAAAGAATACCCTTCAGCATTTCATGTAATCCTGGTTTGGTGGTGATGAACTCCTTTAGCTTTTTCTTGTCTGTGAAGCTCTTTATTTGACCTTCAATTCTGAATGATAGCTTTGTTGGGTAGAGTAATCTTGGTTGTAGGTTCTTGCTGTTCATTACTTTGAATATTTCTTGCCACTCCCTTCTGGCCTGCATAGTTTCTGCTGAGAAATCAGCTGACAGTTTTATGGGTACTCCCTTTAGGTAACTAACTTTTTCTCTTGCTGCTTTCAAGATTCTCTCTTTGTCTTTTGCTCTTGGCATTTTAATTATGATGTGTCTTAGTGTGGTCCTCTTTGGATTCCTCTTGTTTGGGGTTCTGTATGCTTCCTGGACTTGTAAGTCTATTTCTTTCACCAGGTAGGGAAAGTTTTCTGTCATTATTTCTTCTAATAGGTTTTCAATATTTTGCTCTCTCTCTTCTTCTGGCACTCCAAAAATTCGGATGTTGGTATGCTTAAAGTTGTCCCAGAGGTTCCTTACACTATCTTCAGATTTTTGGATCCTTTTTTCTTTTTGTTTTAATTGTTGGTGTTTTTTGTTTCCTTATATTTCAGATCTTTGGTTTGATTCTTGGGGTATGTTGATCTACAGTTGAGTTTCTGTATATTCTTTATTTCAGACACTGTATGCTTAATTTCTGACTGGTTCTTTTTTTTTGTTTTGTTTTTTGTTTTGTTTGCATTCTCATTAAGGTCCTTGAAGGTCTTGTCAAGTTTCTCAGCGGTTTTTAGAAGATTCTTGAGTAACCTTATGTGATTTTGAACTCTATGTCATCCCATAGTTTGCTTTCCTTCATTTTTTTCATTGGTGACATGTTTCTTTGTCTTTGCATTTTGGCTGCTTTCCTGTGTTAATGGAGTGGCTTTGTGTGGTAGGTGACCTATAGGGGCCAGTAGCTCAGCTTCCCCAATCACCTGAGGTGGACACTCTTGGTACACCCCTATGTGGGCTGAGTGCAAAGTCTTGGTGTAGTTAAGCCTTGATTGTTGTTGGTACACTGGGAGGAATTGTCCTCTAGTCCAATTGGTTGTGGGGACCTGCTGTGTTTATAATGGAAGAACTGCTGCCCTGGAGACACACTTATGGGGCAGGACTTGTTTCAGTGGGGCTTTGGTGCTCACTGAGTCTGCCTCTTGAATGTGACGCTTATGGATGTGAGGAGTTGAAATCTGGTGTCTCACACTGACCACTAGGTACACTGGCTTCTGGATCTCCAATGGGGTGCAGGTCAGCTACTGTCTGAGGCCACCCAGCAGGAGCTACAGTGAGAACTACAGTTTTCTCCTCTTTGCTTGGGATTTGGAGGTTTTGGAGCTGTCTGAACCGTGTTGCAAGTTTGCTAGGTTAAGCTGCGATCAGGAAGGCCATTCATATGCAAAAGCCACTGTGTGGAGCTTGGGTGTGTTTGTAGATTATGTGTGTGTGTGTGGGGGGGGGGGGTCTCAGGGCATCAGTAAGCTAGGGCATGGCAAACAGCGATGGCTGGCAGCCAGCCATCCCTGCGCCTCTGACCACATCCCCTTATCTCACACCCCAGGGCCGCTAGCAATTATTCCTGGGCACAGCTCTGCAAGCAAGTCAGCCTCACTTTCCAGCCCGATGGCAGACAATCCAGCTTCTCCCCATAGGAGTTTGGGTCCCATGCATCTGTCCGCAAACTGAATTTCAGAGAAATCAGGAGCTTGTCTCCCTTCAGGTTGAAGAAAGCAATGCCCACTGCCAGCCTGGGTTGCGTGCTCCTGCCCCGTACCTCAGCTTTTCAGCATTTGTGCACTGAATGCTTTTTTCTCTTTCCTTCTGGTTGTAGAACTTCCACTCAGCCAGCCCTCCCATGGCTCTGGGTTATAGACATTTTGTTTTTTAGTTGTAGTTTTAAAATTGTTGTGCAAGGCAGCAGTTTAGGTGTTTACCTATGTCGCCATCTTAGGTTCTCCCCAAGGCATACATTCTTTACTGTAGAACCACCAGGAGGTCTTGAATTTTCCTCCCATCTGTTTCAGCTTGACATCTTATCATGGAAAGAGCCCCTTTCTTTTTGCTCTCCTTGAGGAATACTCCTCTACCTTCTATTCACAGAGAGCTCCGAATAAAGTTTCTATATTTGCTAGCCTATATTGCCCTCAAAGAGGTTTTTCCCAGGTATCAGGTGAGAGCCAAGCTTTGTTAGAAGGATGCAGGTAGGAAAGCTCACTGCTCTTCAAGACTTCACTTGTGAAGTTCACCTGTGGTTGCCGTTCCAGTTCCAAATGTGCTATTGGGATGGACATATTTGGCAGTTGGAGTAAGCCCCTTGTGGGATTCTTGCCTGTGGAGTAAGGGCTATCACGTGGAGTAGGCCAGATGGAAACCTGACACTGCCCTTCCACACACCTGCTCTCACCCTCTGCAACCAAGATGATGCAGCAAAGACGATATCGCCGGCTGGCCGTTGACAGTGGACATCAGTCCACTCCTAAAAATCTAAAGGGTGCAGGGGTGGCTGTTCCCATCATCTCTCCTCTTCATTAGCTGACTACTGTTTCCTCGCTGCTTCATCTTTTACAGGAATCCCCCTATTGATCTCTCGCACTTCTGTCTTGCTGTTAGATCTACCTTGGGACTCTACTTCTGTAACTTTCTCCTTTATTATAAAAACCAAATGTTTAGGTAATGAAGAGTTGGATGTATTGAAGAATAAGTTCTTAATTTTCTATTATTTTATGATTGGAAAACAAACACAGGCATGGGTTTTCTGCTTCCTTCCCTGAGCGCCTGTATCAGCTCCAGTAAGAGGCCACAAGGGGCGCTCACACAGTTATCTTGTTCCCTGGAAGCAAACCGCACAGCCTTTCCCTTGGCCAGCTTTGGAAATCAGTCTCAGCATCATCCAGCCAGGGTCCAGAGTCAGTTATAATTTTAGGAGTAAAAAGTATTAATAGTAATAAGATCTTATAGCATTTAAATATATATATATATATATATATATATATATATATATATATATATATATATATATATGTTTTATTGTGTCTGTGTGTGTTTTTTGTTTTTTTTTTTTTTCAGAGAGGAAGGGAGAGGGATAGAGAGTTAGAAACAATGATAAGAGAGAAATATAGATCAGCTGCCTCCTGCACCCTCCCCCTGGACTGGGGATATGCCTGCAACCAAGATACATGCCCTTGACCGGAATTAAACCTGGGACCCTTCAGTCCGCAGGCCAACGACACTCTATCCACTAAGCCAAACCAGTTAGGGCCTTATAGCATTTTTGTAACATTTTTATTTATAACAAACTCAGAAAGGAAGCATTTTACAATTCATTTCCCTCCCAACATCCTTCTTAGTTTTCATAAAATTGCCATAACAAAATTACCTTCTTTTTATGCAACAAAGAAAAGAAAGCTTAATAACTATTAGGAAGGCAATAGCGAGACAATGGGAAGTCTATACTGCAATTCAAATTTCTCCCAGGTCAGTCCATTGAATGTCTCATGGAACCAGGCTCCAGGTTTCCTCATGTCTGGTTAGAAGCGTGTGTGTGTGTGTGTGTGTGTGTGTGTGTGTGTGTGTGACAAACTTGATGGTGAGAAAAAGATGTTTGGTTCAAAGTTAATTTCTTACCTGCCAGGTAAGGCACTTGCCAGGGTGACGCAACCGGGATAGACAAAGTCTCCTGATGGTGCACAGGGCTTTGGCTCCTGCTGCTGTCCCGGTGCCTCTGGAGAGGGTTTTTGCTGTGCTCCTTGCTCCCTGACCCCATGTCCTCAGGAGCATGATTAACTGAGTCCTCTTCCCCCCAGAGGTCTGGATTATTCATTCACTTTTTAACATTTACTGTCTTCTTATTTTTCCCCCCAAATGACTTTGATTTTACCACCCCAACTCTTACTATTCTTTGAAAAAGCAGAACAAATACTTTGCTAGTAAAAAATATTTGGTTTACATCATCTTTTATTTTATTATAGTCCATAAATATATATATCAAAGGAATCATTATAGGTTTCATATTTTAAGGCATGAAGTCTCCAAAGTTAAGGAACCTACTGTACATTGCTCTCTCATTTCAAACATTAAAACATGAGAAGTAAAACTGCCAACATAAACATAATATTCAACTTAAACAATAAATTTAGCGGAATAAATTAAGTATATTCTGGAGGTTCAAGTAAGGAATTAACAGGCTAGAAGCTGAACTAATAATCTTGACATGGTTTGAGGATGACTTGGTTTATTCTTTCTACTCATTGACCAATCTATATGGACTGCAAATGCTACCTTTAGAGAGTACAGAGAGCTGATAAGAAGACACTTCCATTCCTTCTCTGTAACTCAGGACATTTCTTCTTTGAAACACGAATCTTTCATGTCTTGAGCCTCTTGCTGAGCTGTGAATGCTTATCTGTGCATAATCCATTTCTCTTCTGGCTGGGGTTTTCTTTCTGGTCTGGGGCCCCTTCACCGCTCAATTCCAAGTGTGCTTCCTTAGGCTTCTGCAAGACAGGTGTGCAAAGTCCAGTGGTATTCCCCCTCTGACCAGCCCAGCCCCCCAAAGGCTGACCCAAAGGCCGGCAGACAAACACAGCACACAGAACACAATGTAACACAGCACAACAACACGGGTTGTTCCTCCCTAGCCCTGGCACGTGTCTTCCGTAGACATCTGAAATGGGATGTCAAAATAAAACCTGGGATTCCAAGTCAGCATTTCAGAAATGTGTGTTGACTTTGCTGACTCCAAAGTAGGATTTCCCATGGTGAACGCTGTATGGAAGCTCCCTTTCAGTGCTTGCTGAGCACTTACACCCGCGCTTCTGTCCTAGCCAGATTAGCTACCCCCGAACCGAACCGCAGGTTATCATTGATTTCTGGAGTTTGTTTGTGCTGTCCTGGGAGGCAGAAGCAGATCTTATTAGCAAATCATTTGCTCCCATTCAAACGGCCTAATGCTTTTCATGGAGGAAAAGGATTTTGCTGACCACTGGATGTGCAGGCGGGCTCAAGGCACTGACTGTTCCTTTATTCGTCAAAACCATAACAAATTATGCAACAAAGCCTCTCAAGTTCTTGACCTTACTGTGTCTCTCCCCGCGCCCCCCCCCCCCCCCCCCCCACACACACACACACACTGGCGAAGCTCAGGGAGGGAGTGGAGAGGCCCTCTGCGGGAAGCGCCTCCAATGCAGATAGCAGGCTACTGGCTGCCAGGCGGTTCCCATGCAAAGTTTCCACGTTAGTTCACTTCTGGACCAAACTCTGGCATGGTGGAGCCACGCTGAGAATGCTTCTGGTTTTACAGAGTGGTGTGTGCGGATCTGAGGCAGCATCAGGAGGTCTCAGAGCAAACAAGAAGGCAGTTAAGATGACTAATCGTCTCTATAAATCTTGAAGGCCCTCTTTATGCACCTGAGAGGTTTTGGTGGTTGTTATGGGAATGATCCTAGTGGAATGGTTCTGTGGTTTATTCCTTTCAAGCGACCTGACACACACTTGAAATTCAGTCGTGCTCTCAAAACTGTATTTAAGCCCAACCTAGCAAAGGCAGGTTTTACTCTAAAGGTCATTATATAAATTTTTTTTAAAAAATTGCAACCCTTTTTCATAAATTCCTAAAGTTTTCCACTTTCCCCTAAAAAACAAAGTAGCCGATTCTTACCTTTGTTCTGCGTGGTGTATTCTCAGAGGTCGCCACACCCTCAGAGTTGGCTCCAATGGCTTCTTCTAAAACTACATCAAGGAGGACACAATGGAGGAGACAGAACATAAAAATCTCAAAACAAAACAAAACAAAACAAAACACCTTTTTGGTATCTATAGGAATACTCTTAAGAATAGAGAGGTCAGTGTGCTAAAAAAAAAAAACGTGTCACTAATCAAATGGCTGCTTTTAAGCTTTTCTTATGGTGTTTCATTAGTATCATTTACAAGTGGCACTTGAGCCGGTGTTAGCTATGCCTCGGTCACTTTACTCAAAAGAAATGCTTCAGCTCATCATTGATAGTGCTCAAGCTCCGAGATGAATTTTAAGTAACAGTGATGGGCTTGTCCCAGCCTCTACTCTTTCGATTGCCTGGTCCTTCACGGGGCCAGAGGACAGGCAGTTGTGTGAGAAAACCTTGCCAGGTTTCGGTGTCAGCACACTCTCGGTCCAAAGGCAGTGACTTATTACAAAGAACTTGGGCTGACCCGCAAGTTGAATGCTACATTGACTCCTAACTTCTCAGCCTTGTCTTACCCCTGAAAGACTGAGAAGGGAGCAGAGAAATTGAATCTTAAAAATACAACTAAATTAAAATAACTAACTAAATAAATAAAAAAGCCGAAACCAGTTTGGCTCAGTGGATAGAGCGTCGGCCTGCAGACTGAAAGGTCCCGGGTTCGATTCTGGTCAAGGGCATGTATCTTGGTTGCGGGCACGTCCCCAGTAAGGGGTGTGCAGGAGGCAGCTGATCGATGACTCTCTCTCATCGATGTTTCTAACTCTCTATCTCTCTCCCTTCCTCTCTGTAAAAAATCAATAAAATATATTTTTTAAAAAACTACAACTAAAGCAACAACAAAAACACTAACTTTTGACAGTGCTTTGTTTTTCAACATGACTTTATATTGCTGGTTTATTTTCCAATGCCATCATTATAAATGACAAGCAAAAGTCCTCAAAAATTATATTGCAATAAGTGAAATACACAAAATCAAACGATTCAGCATATAACAAATAATTGTTAACCTGTAGTCTATAATTTGTGTTAATACTGTTTTACATATTTTCACCACACAATGTTGAAATACTATACACTGCAGCATTTGCAGTACATGGTACAATGTTGAATGCATTTTTTTCTTTAAAAGGGAAAAATCCTATCTAATAAAGAGGGAATATGCAAATTGACCATCATGTCTTAACAAAAATGGGTGCACCCACAGAGGAGGCTGAGTTCCTGTAATGAGTCTTAATGAGCAATCAGCAGGGACCTCAGTCTGCACACCTGTCCCAGTGCCAGGCTTGGGGACCTGAGGCTGTGTTCCCTGCTTAGTGGGGCTTGACGGGGGACCTCAGGCCATGCCCACCACACTGGTGCTGGGTCAGGCGACCTGAGGCCGCAACCCCAATCAGTGAGGCTTGACAGGGGTGGGGCCAGCCAGGTCTGGATCTAGTCCAATGGGGTTGGGGATGGCTGGGTCTGAGTCTCTTGCAATTTTCAGGCATATATAGGTGGACGGGGACTTGATTCTGGTTCCCATGGTGTCCCCCCAGACTCTGACAGGAGGAAGGTTTTCATATACATTTCACTAATTTTCTTTCATCTCTAACACTTCTATTATAGAAAAAAGGGCAAATAGCAATATTAAAATATTTCCTCTAGCCGAAACTGGTTTGGCTCAATGGATAGAGCGTCGGCTTGGGGACTGAAAGGTCCCGGGTTCGATTCCAGTCAAGGGCATGTACCTTGGTTGCAGGCACATCCCCAGTGGGGGGTGTGCAAGAGGCAGCTGGTCGATGTTTCTCTCTCATCGACGTTTCTAGCTCTCTATCTCTCTCCCTTCCTCTCTGTAAAAAATCAATAAAATATATTTTAAAAATATTTCCTCTAATTAATTCCCTTTTTATGTGCATGAATTTTGTGCACCGGGTCACTAGTAAATGATAAAAGTTAAATTGCACTATTGCAGTAAACACTTAGGTTTGGAGCTGTGCAAGTGCAAACAGAAAATTTGGATTTAACTCAGAGTCTGTGATGAAGTTATTCTTCAGCTTATCTTTTCCTAGTTCTATAAGTACTAACTTAACATTCATTTCTGTCTCCTTCACTTTCTTCATGAATAACAATATGCAGTCATCTAAGACTGGCTGGGGTTAGGGGTGGAGAGCATGGCATGGGGCCGGGGGGCGCCGAGGAGGAATCTTAAACATCCGTGAACACACCTGTTAGAATCTCATCCAGTTGGTCCACCAAAAACTGTGCATCTTCTTTCGTGAAGCACATGGGTGGCTTTATTTTAAGCACGTTTCTATGAGGCCCATCGGCACTGAGCAGCACTCGCTTCTCTTTCATCCTAATCAGGAGGCAGGAAGCACGTGTGAGTGCATAATACAAAGGATGGCAAGGTTCTTTAAGAAAAATTTTCTGCATGCAAGAAGCCCACACTTATAAATTGCATGTCTTAGGCTTTCCTTATTTGGAGGGGTGGGAGGAGGAAAAAGAAGCTTTCAAAAGGGTGGGAATCCCAGAACCCAGACACCAAGCAGGCGGGGTGCACTGACTTGTAGATGATGTGCTGTGCTTCGGCAGTGGCGGGGGTCCTTCTCTGATGGTCCTTCACCAAGTCAATGCCGATAAAAAGGCCAACACCCCTGAGGGAGGCGAAGAAAGAGAACTCGACACACACTCTCCTAAACCCTACGTTGTTGCAACAACTTAACACGGTCCCCACGCTTCAGGTGACTCCCGCTAAGGGTCATTGTAATTGATTCTGACTAATCCAAGACACCAATCCAGTGTCCACGCCTCCTTCTAGTTTCTGAAACAAGTTTTTGTAATCCAATGCCACCGCTCCCTTACTTGTTTGTAAAAGGCTTAAAAAGAACCTCTTCAGGTCATTTAGTTTCTCGGAGCAGTAATGATGATAAATGTTTATGTCTATACATGCAAAATACCAAGTTTTCCCGGATATCATTTAAAATAGTTTTGAATAGATCATTTAAAGTTAATTTAAGTTCCTTCTTTTCATCTTTGAAATGACCCCAACTTTATCTTTAAAATATATAAAAGATATAGTAGTACACCCATAAGTTAGCAGGAATGATGATATCTGGGTTCTAGATTAAGAATGAGCTTTGTGTTTTATGTTTTCAGGGTTTTCTAGATTTAATTTTATGCAATTTCTTTTAAAAGTTATAAGATAAACATAGGCTATTTCATTTGGAAAAATGGATAAGTACATCACAGCGCCATGATAAACACACCTGACATCTCCTATCAAAGGGTGCTTCGCCTTCTGTTTATTCAGTAACTCAGTAAGGTAACTCCCTACTTTTGTGGCATTTCCTTGAAGGTCTTCGTTTTCAATCACATCCAGGACAGCCAAAGCAACAGCAGAAGATACTGGATTTCCTCCATACTTCATTAAAAAAAGAAAAGAAAGATAAATGAGAAAGCATCATAGTTAAATTAGTGGCATTACTTCATCTATGAGAAATTTGTCTCATACATAAGCAAATAAAGATATAATTTCAATAAAATTCTCTTGTGATTTCATTTCATAAATTTAGAACATAGCATGATTCTATTCATTCAGGATTAAAGGGAAATTCATTCCAAATTATATTTTTCCATGCTGCATAAGGACGACCAGGGAATGTATTGATTCACCCAAACAAACAAAAACAAAAAAATAGACAATGTGTTGGGAATTAAGGATTTCGGAATGTGGTTCAGGGAGGGGGATATGGATTTCTGCCCTTGAATAGTTGTGTGACAGCAGCTAAGCAATGACATTTTCTCCAAATAACTTCTGTCGTTAGATTTGAATCTTACCCTTAGCTATGCCAAATCCTATTTACCCATACTGTATAAACTATAATAATTTTTCCAAGCTTAAGCTTATTCCTTTTGGGGGTAAAACTAAGGAAACAAGATTTCCCGAATAAAATTTTAGTATTTCCTGCAAGAGCCATACAACATTTATAGTACTAAATCATCTAAACGGAGATGTTCTGGAACTTAAAAATATGATACCAAACAAAGAAATAATATCATCTGCCAGTGAACTATCACAACCTCTTGAGTTTCGCAGGGCAGCCATCCATTCATGAAATAACTAATAATAACATTGGAGGAAAGATTCAGAAGGAAAAACACACAAGCATTCTGTCAGATAGGATGGAATCCAGTTAGATCAAAGTTTAGCGAGGGTCCTGGGTTGGTTAGTGGGCAGTACTAAGGGTTATTTTATTATTTTTTTAAATTTCTTTTTTTTAAAAGCAATCATTATTTTAATTATTATTATTATTATTATTATTTATTTTTTATAATTAATTTCTTTATTGATTAAGGTATCACATATTTGTCCTCAACCCCCCATTCCAATCCTCCACCCCCCCCTCATGCCCCCACCCCCTATTGTCCTTGACCACTGGTTAGGCTCATATGTGTGCACACAAGTCCTTTGGTTGATCTCTCCCTTTTATCCCCACCCTCCCTCTGAGGTCCGACAGTCTGACCCAGGGCTCCTTATCTCTGGGTCTGTTCTTGTTCATCAGTCTGTGTTCACCATTTCCCCTGTCTAGGCAAGAAGTGTAAGAGCAGGCATTATGTTAAC
Organism: Pipistrellus hanaki; assembly: GCF_964339955.1. Lineage (NCBI taxonomy): Eukaryota > Metazoa > Chordata > Mammalia > Chiroptera > Vespertilionidae > Pipistrellus > Pipistrellus hanaki. Next base: position 141,555,316 of record NC_140503.1, on the reverse strand, counting down.
CTCTTAGCACGAAAGCCAGGGACCGGGATGTACCGTGTTGAAGTACTCCATCCCGGAGCTGCTGAAGGCCTCGGCGATGTCCTTGGTGGTGACCACGCAGGCCACGGGGTGGCCGTTGCCCATGGGCTTCCCCATTGTGACGATGTCGGGGACGAAGGCCTCGCCGTGCATCTGGAAGCTCCAGAAATGCGTCCCGACGCGCCCGAAGCCCACCTGGACCTCATCCGCTATGAACACGCCCCCCGCGGCGCGGACGTATCTGAAAAGCAAGAGGACAGGCTCAGGCCTTCGGGTCGCAGCGAGTCCCCATCCCCACCCACAGAGATGCGGATCATTGGGCACTTAAAAAATAATGTTGCTAATCGGAAGCCTGGAATCGTTAAAAATATTCCAGTGATCAGAATCCCCCCCGCCGGCCCCCCCTCCACCCCCCCAAGGCACCTCTGTGGTCACTGACTTTGAAATATAACCACATCATCTCCAGATTATCTCTCTTCCATATTTAGATTTGGGTTTGTGATCAAGGAAGCTCTACGGCAGTTTTGTTTGTTTGTTTGTTTTGTTTCTTTTTATCCTCACCCGAGGATGTTTCTCCATTGTTTTTTAGAGAGAGGGGAGGACAGAGAAACAGAGATGATGTGAGAGAAGCACATGGATTGGTTGCCTCCTGCAAACGCCCTACCAGGGCCTGAGCGGGGGAGGAGCCTGCAGCGGAGGAGGTACGTGCCCTTGTGCCCTTGACCGCAATCAACCTGGGACCCTTTGGTCGCAGGCTGGCGATCTATCAACTGAGCCAGACTGGCTAGGCTACGACAGTATGTTAAGTGGGAAAATTAAGAAGTGAACAAGGAGTCATGTTTAGCAGGATTAATTTTCAAATTTTTGCTGTTAAGGCTTAGGCACTATAATCAGAGAGAACGTCGGGTAGGATGCTGAGGCAGAGTCCTGGAGGCCCCCTGCCAGACCACACATAAGGTCTTTATTTGCTGGATCTCTGGAATTTGAAGGAATCCAGGAGTCCTGGGATGGCAGGCACTCCGAAGTGGCTATTGTCTAGCTTAGGGGTGTCGAACTCAATCAGAGAAGGGGCCAAAATCTAAAATCCAGCCTAAATCGCGGGCCGAATGGTTTACTGAACAGTCATAAACTGACAATGTCATAAACTGACAGCAGAGTGCAGTGATGACAGCGCGGTGCGGGCCACATTGCAAGGCCTGGCAGGCTGGATTTGGCCCGCGGGCCTTGTGTTTGACACATGTGGTCTAGCTGGTTGGGAAGTACTTCAGTGTTTTAACAACCAGTGTGGCCCTGTAGAATTGTCCTGGTGCCCTCAGTGTGACCCAGAATGCCCGTGTCAAGTACATACTCGGCTACTTTCTGGAAGTAACCTGCTGGAGGGATTACTTGTCCGCCACAACTCTGCATGGATTCAGCAATAAAGGCAGCAATCTACAAAAGAGAAGATGGGGCCAAAGTTCATGAGGTCCCCCTCATACCATCTGAGAAAGAGCAATTCTTATAGAGCAGGTTTTTAAAAGATGGCTGAGAATGGATCTGTGGCAAGTGGCAAATAGGCCATTTAATTAAAAAGGACAGATGTCTATGATGAAAAAGCAAGTGATCTGAAGCTTTTGTTTTTTTAAATCTTAGGGTATCAATGAAACTACCAGGAATTTTAATAAGTAATTTCAACACCACTTTTACTAGGATCTATGGAATAAGACTGATGTTTTGCTCAGTCTTGATACAAATCTCTTAAAAATTAATTACCCAGGTTCTAACTACATTACTGTGGTGCCTATTCCTCAGGGTGGTGAAATGGGACTGCCTGAGGCTGGAATTTGCACCAATGAAATGGGAGGACGACTTGAGACCACACACACGTTACTGTGTTATATTCCTAGTCCTTGTCCTGAACAGGCTTAACTCAACAGACTTAGGCAACTCACAGTAGGAACTACAGAGAAAGTGTTCTAGAGGCTAAGAAAGGAGCAGAAAAGTAGGTAACACTGAGCGAAGAAGAGAAAGCATAGAACTATTGAGATACGAAGTCGAGAGAATCAAGGTAAGGTGAAGACTCGGAAAACAGGAAGTCTGTTTCCTACTCTGAAGGATTCTGGTTCTGTCTTAGAAGCCCAGGCCCAGATTGGAAGAAACTATTTCTGCCCTTGACTTGCCCAAGCTCCATACCTGCAGGGAAGTTGAAACAGTTCAGGGGAAGCACCCAGGCTCCCTTGTGGGTCTCGAGTCTGCACAGGGGCTGATGCTCCAGGGACGCTCTGCCTGTTCCCTCCTGTCACCGTGTGTTGGCCCCTCCTGCTGCTCTGCACTGAGGAAATCTGTCCCTGACCTATAACCTTCCTTCATCCTTTTTTTATTTATGTATTTATTTATTTTCAATTGATTATAGTATCACATAATTGTCCTCCTCCCCCATTCTCATCCCAAACCCCTCCCTACATATGCCCTCATCCCTCTGTTGCCCATAGCCACTGGTTAGGTCCATATGCATGCACACAAGTCCTTTGGTTGATCTCTTCCCCTTACCCCCACCTTCCCCTACTTTCCCTCTGAGGTTTGAGAGTCTGATCGCTGCTTCTCTTTCTCTGGGTCTGTTTTTGTTCATCAGTTTATGTTGTTCATTATTTCCTCTAGATATGTGAGATCATGTGACCTAAGAAATACCCTTGTAAGAACCTTCATCCTCTCTTCCCAGCCCCTTTGGACCACAGCCTGCCTCCCACTAAGAAGGTCAGAGCTAGGCCATCAGCTTTGGGACAGGCACAGTAATTGCCTTTCCAGGATAAATAAAAATAGTTTGAGAGGCATGACTATAACAATGCACTTTTTGAAATATGTAACCAGAGAAGAACAGAAAGGGAATTGATAGCTAATTCTTTTCCATCTCTCCAATGTATCACAATGACTTAAATTCATTTTTATAAAAGATGTTAAAATGTTTCCAAAGCTGTAAACACACACCTTCCTTCCATTCTTATGAGCTTCTTCAATGATTTTCTGCACTTCATCTGCATAAGCACTGGCTGGGTCTGCATGGTCTTCTCTATATTTTCCTCGGTAAGTATCTGGAATTGGTGCCTGAAAACATCAAATAATAAAGTTTCTAATAATTTGCCTCTGCACAAAATGAGCCTTTAAAATTAGGCATTTCCCCACAAAAGCATATTGGGAAGGTGACCATGTGGATTTAAGTGACTGTAGGTTCTTTTGTTCTTTTCTCACCACATTTCTGAATTCAGTGAGTACTGAAATCTTTTCATTGTGAATGGGAGCTTGGATTAGCTCCTAGAGCTTTGTAAATCATGACTGCATACCTACTCGTATAGGGACAAAAGTCAAATCAACAGTGTGATTATATTATTGGAAAATTTCAATGAATGGAAACTGTATTAAGTATTTTAGTTAGAAAATAAACTAACATTTACCAATTATATAGCAAACTGTAATTATTCAGAAAACTCAAGTGTCTTAGCACTGCTTCCAGATCTTAAAATTTTGAAAGATGGTATTGATGATTCTCTTGAGAAAGTCCTTAATTAATCCAAATGAAATTTACTGTTTCAACAATTTAATTGGCTTATTTTACTTAATAAATCTAGGTAATAATTTAGCATAGAGCAATTTAATTTTAAGATCGTCATAAACACTTAATTGAACTTTGAATTTCAAGGTGACATCAGTGATAGAAAAGGTAATTTAAGACCAAAAGTCAAGAAAAATAAACCGGTAGCTGTCAATAACAATTATCACTGCTACTATACTAATTTGCCCATTGTGGTACTCATTGATGGATTTTAAGCCACATCCTCTCATTAACTGCTCTAGATCTTAGTTTCCTTCTCATGGTTTCATTTCAATGAAAGGGTTGGACTGGATTATCACTAGGCATTCATCCAGTTACTAATATTCTCATTCTTGGATTCTAAAATACTTACCACATGCACAAATTCTTTCTTGACATCTTTGCCCTTTCTAAATTTATATGGACTGATCTCAATTAAAGATGTTAAGTGACCATGGTAAGCACTGAAAAGAAAAAAAAACAAAACAGTAAACTAAATTGCTCAAAGAAGATTGTTTATCTAGCATATGAAGAATAATATTACATCTCATCCAGGGAGAATCTCAATATGGGTGCCAGATTTAATAGTATGGGATCTAATTTTTCATGGCAAGACTGGCCATTTAATTTGCCCAGTTCTTTTTATTCATGTAATAAAATACAAGGAAAGCAAATATGTATCCTCATGAAAATTTCTTTTTAGCCAGAAAATAACTTAATATTTTAAAATTATATCTGTTAGCTTAGTCTACATGTAAAAATACCATTTTCTATAGCTTCATGAACAACTTCTTACATGTATTTGATAGTTACATTTCAGTAAATTTTAAAAATAACTATATCATGTAATGGGCTGTTTCTGTTTGGGATGATTCCCAAAGGATGTCCAGTTGCGTTTATCAGGCAAATACAAGTTGCTAAGAAACAGAAGAACTAAAATTGAGAGGTGATCAAGTGGCTATGAAATTCCTTTCTTTCATTTAAAATACAGGTGGCTCTGATATTCTCTTTTCTGTTTCTTGCCCAGAGTTATAATTGAAAGATCTGCAAAAGAAGTTATAAGAGGCCAATGAATAGACAAAGCAAAGAGGGAGCACTTTCTTTACCATAGTTTAAACCCTGCTACAGAGCTATAGTAATACAATTAGCATGGCCTTGTAGAAAGGCCAGAGAGACGACTAGGACGGAAGGTGACCTCGGAGATACATTCACACATAAATGGTCATACTGGGATTCCAGGGGGATTCAATATGAGGAGTAATTATTAAAATAAAAAAGACTATCTTTGTTATCTGAGGACTGAGAAAGAGATATTAATAAAACAAAGAAAACATAAAAGCATAAGATGAAAATTTTATCTCTTTGATCAAAATTAAAGATTTCTGTGGAAGAATTCCAATGACAAAGTTAAAAGACATATGATAGATAAGGAAAAAACATCTGAAACTAATGTCTCAGATTGATTCCCAAAATTAATTCTGCCCATATATTAGGATCAGTTGGGGAATTTTAAAACAAGTCTGTTTTCTAGAATCTGCCTCTAGAGGTTCCCTTTCAGTGGTGCGGCATGGAGCCTGACATGGGTATTAAAAAAAAAAAAAAAAAAAAAAAAAAAAAAGAATCCCCAGGTAATTTTAAAACACAGTCAAGATTTAGGTCCTCTGATCTAGACATATAAGCAATTGCATACCAATAAGAAAAGGGTGGAATCCCAATTAAAAACAAAATGGGCAAAGAATACGAACATATGAACAGTAATTTTCAGAAGAGAATTCACCAATGCATATGTATATAAAGAGACACTCAAACTCATAGTTAGAAAATTGCAAATTAAAACAACATTGGAGTCATTTTTTATACCTATTAAATGGGCAAACATCAGAAAAAAATTAGAAAGCAGAATAGCTTTTGTTGGAGATATGGAAAAATGGAAAATTTCATGCACTTGGAGTGTTGCAACCATTTGTGGAGGTAGATCTGGCAGTATTTAGTAAATCAGCAATGTTTATACAATAGTACCCCTATGATCTAGCAATCCTGTTTCTGCATATTTATCCCTAAGAAATTCTTGGAAAGGTCCGTAGGGCACATGTACAAGGATTTCCACTGCAGCGCTGTTTGTGGTAGTTGGGGCTAAAGGGCATTCACAGTGTCCATCTCTGGCCAGAACGATATGCAACAGTTTTAGCTGCGCTGTCCCCTGTGACAGCCACACTCACAGGCAGCTATTGAGCACTTGGAGTGCTCTAGTCTGAATTGGCATGTACTGTAAGTATAAAACACACGTTGGATTTTAAAGACAACACCAAGAGAGAGCGCGAGAGAGAATGCTCGATGTTTTCCGTAACAGTTACATGTTGAAATGATATGTCGGGTGTAATGGCTAATAGAAAATTGTAAATTCCGTATGTGGCTCAAATATATTTCTATCGGACAGCGCTGAATTAGAATAGATGGACAGCCATCAACATGGAATCTTGAAACAGTGCTGACGGAAAAAAGTCGGAAACAGACAGAGATCTACAACAATGTTTGCAAAATTAAAACAGATGCACATAAAATAATATACATTTTACAAAAATAAAAGATATACATAGATGTATTAGAATAGTTGTCTATAAGTGGGGAAGAACGGGAATAAAATAGAACCGAAAAATCAGCTGTGGTGGCCACCCTGCCCCCAAGGTGCTCATGCCCTAAACTTCAGATCCTAAGAATATGTTATATGGCAAAGGGCACTTTGCAGATGTGGTTGAGTTAAGGATCATGAGGGAGAGATAATCCTGGCGGGTCCAATGTAATCACAAGTCTTTGTAAGTGAAGGGAGCCAGGGGCATGGTGATCGTGAGGATGCAAGCAGAGGCTGCTGTAATGCAAAGGCTGGCTCTGAAGATGAAGGAAGGGACCATGGGCCAAGGAGTGCAGGCAGCCCCTAGGAGCTGCACAAAGCAAGGAACAGATTCTCCTCTAGAGCCTCCAGAGAAATCAGCCCTGTTGACACCTTGATTTTCACCTTGTGAGAACCATGTGGACTTCTGTCATACAGAACTGTAAGAGCATATATTTGGGTTACTTTGCCACCAAGTTAGTGGTAATCTGTTCCAGCAACAACAGAAAACCCACACACCAACCAACACATGCACGTAGAATGGAGAAGCCCACAGAGGGCAAGAAATAAGGTGCATGCGCAATTCAACCCTCTGTGTCCAAGAGGAGGGTGGAGAGGTAGGAAACAATTTAAAAGAGAGAAATCTCCTTAGTAAAGATTGAAGTTGTTGGATTGCTTGTTTAAAATGTAATAACTGTATGTTTGAGAGGTAAAATTAAATAGTGGTCATTAGTAGTCATAAACTAACTTTTGCCTGGCTCCTTGTTTTCTTTAAAATTTGCTCTAAATAATTATCTTTTAAATTAAATTACAGTGCATAATCACAGTAGTGAAGTGAATGCTTAGACATTTAAGAAACTAATTGTATTTTTATTTTTAAAAAGATTTATACACGAAGTGGCCCAATAAATAGTTAATGTGTGAAAAGTAAGCCCAGATTCATGCAAGCCCATGAGACCATAAGCACAGCACCCAGTAGAGCCTCCAGTTTGTAGGTACTTAGAAGGAAGGAAGTCTCCTGCAGGCCTGGACTGGCCTTGATACCCTAATACAAGTAAGAATCACTGTGCCACACACCCACCGTCCTCTACATGTGTTGGTACTAGCATGGATAGGGCCAATACGATTTTGTCTCTGAAGGAGCTTCTTGCTTAGAAATCTTGCGTCCAAGACTTACTGGTCAAGAGTGATCACATCTTGGTGGCCCCTGAACTGCCGAGCCAGGCGTAAGGCTAAGTCATTTGCTTCAGATCTGTAAGACAACATAGAGGGAACAATGGCGTAGAAACCTTTTGAAACATATTTCAAAATATTCATCAAAAAGTTATAAGATTCTAATGAAAGTAGTTTTCCTTATCTGTGGGGGCATGTGTTCCAAGACCCCACAGAAGATGTACGAAACTGTGGATAGTACCAAATCCCATATATACCATTTCCTCTTATACACACATCCTATGAGAGTTTAATTTAGAAACTAGGCACAGTAATATTTGCATATTACATATATATATGTAATATATATATATATATATATATATATATATATATAGGTAATATGCAAATTAGGCTGGGATGCCATAACAGGTCACTACAGGACAGGAGTAGGTTGAGCATGCAGGTGAGGCCTAGAGCAGAGACAGAGGCGGGGGCCTGCCTGAGCTGGTGCAGCAGCATGGCTTGGGCTGCCCCGGAGTGGACACAAGCAGGGGGAAAGGGAGATACTGCTAGTCAGGTGTGGGTCCCGGCCCCCCGCCGGGTGTCTCCTCATGTCATTTCAATCACGCACTGAGCCTCTAGTAACTAATAGTAAAAAAGAACAATTATAACAATATACTGTAATGAACGTTCTGTGAATGTGATCTCTCTCTCTCTCTACTGGAACTCACCTTTTAACTCAAAGGAAGCCCCTTTCAGCTTCTCTTTGCATACCTAAATGTCAGCACCACTCTTGTGCTTTGGGCCAGTATTCAGTAGTATCAGTGCCCCTTGAACATAAACACCGTGACACCGTAGGGGATCGGACAGTCAATCTGATCACTGAGGGCACTAAGCGACTAGTGGGCGGGGGATGCGTACACTGTGGTTACACTGGAAAAAGGAATGATTCATGTCCCAGGCAGGACAGAGCCAGATGGCATGGGATTTCGTCATGCTACTCAGAATGGCCCATATTTTCAGACCACCATTGGCCATGGATAACTAGAACCACAAAAGGAGAAATCTCAAATAAGGGGTGGGGAACATTGTATTCAGAAATGCATTAATAAGTTGAACTCCTTTCCTTCACTTTTAATCTTGCCCATCCAGCAGTATCACCTCATCCTTCTAACACAAGTTCCCAGATGTCTTCAATAAAGAATGAGACACAGAAGAAACAGTGCAAATGAGGGGTATGCTGCCCATTTCACACACTAGAGGAGTTCAGCCACATCGGTGGGTGATTAATTCTGAGGACATTTAGAGGCCATTCTCCCTGGGAGGAATGAGAGTGTGGGGGCCCATTAACTTGACTACTAAAATCTTTCATATTGGCCCACTATTTAATTTCTTATCTATAAGATGAAGATCATAATTTTTCAACCTGGTTTAGGGAGTCTAACTATACTCCTCAGACAGACACAGGGGAAGAATATAATCCATTGTGCAATGCTTTCTGTGACAGACATCATGGTGTTGTGTTGCTTGTATTTATTCTCATAACTATTCTAACAGGCTAGTACTGTCATCTCCTTTCTATAAATGAGGAAACAACCTCAGAGAGCATAAGTGACCAGAATGAGTTCTCACAGCTAATAAGAAGTAGAGTCAGGTTTCAGACTGAAGCCTGTTTAACTTCAAGATTATTCTGTGTACTCTCCGAGGCTCTGTCACTTCCAGTCTTTTGAGACAGCCTTCTTCTTATTCTTTTTTAAAAAAATATATTTTTATTGATTTCAGAGAGGAAGGGAGAGGGAGAGAGAGAGAGAGAGAGAGAGAGAGAGAGAGAGATAGCAAAATAAGTGATGATACAGAATCATTGATTGGCTGCCTCCTGCACTCCCCCTACTGGGGATCAAGCTCACAAACCAGGCTATGTGCCCTTTGACCAGAATCAAACCTGGGACCTTTTTGTCCACAAGCCAACACTCTATCCATTGAGTCAAACTGGCTAGGGTGGAAACAACCTTATTTGATGACAGTGTTCTCTGGGGCTAATCCCTCTCTGACGGTATAGGATTTTTTGGCAGTAAAAGTCAATTATGATCTTTAGTTTATTAAAAGCAAGAATGCTTTAAAACAACCTATCTTAATTCATTTTTATCCAGTGCTTTTAAAAAAAATGTTTTATTGATTGGAGAGAGAGAGAAGAGAGAGAGAGAGAGAGAGAGAGAGAGAGAGAGAGAGAGAGAGAGAGAAAGAGAGAGAGAGAGAGGGAGAGAAACATTGATGTGATAAAGAAACATCGATTGGTTGTCTCCTGCATACACCCAACTGGTGATTGAGCCTGAAACCCGGGCATGCTCCCTGACCAGGAACCGAACTGGTATCTTTTTGGGGCACAGGATGGTGCTCAACTAACTGAGACACACCGCTCAGGGCAAAATATCTTATCTCTTTACATAGAAAAAAGAATGATCTTCTGGTTTAAAATTTGCTGCTAAAATATCTCATTGAGAAGATACATGTATAGAATTTCTAATAGCCAATTTTAAGACATACAATCATTTAAAAATATAAGTTTATGCTGAATATACAGGTTTCCTCCCAATATAACATTGCATTGTGAGTTTTTCACATGTCATTAGGCATATAATTTCAAAACATATTTTTTTTTGTGTGTGTGTTAATCCTCACCCAAGAATATATATTTTTCCCATTGCATGTTTTAGAGAGAGTGGAAGGGAGGGGAGAGACACAGACAGAAACATTGATGTGAGAGAGATGACATCAATTGATTGCCTTGCATACTTGCCTTGACTGGGGCCAGGAATCTAGCCTGCAACCCAGGTACAAACCATTGACCAAAATTTAACCCAAGGTCCTTCAGTCTGCAGGCTGATGCTCTAACCACTGAACACACTGGTTAGTTCAAAACATACTTTTAATGCCTGCACAATATTCCAGAATAGATATGTAATAATTTGAATTTACAGAATTTAAAAGTTGGAATGTATCTATTCACCTAATTTTTTTCTTCCTTTTCTTTGTGTAAATATGTTCATTTGTCTAAGAAAACAAATCAATCACAAAACTTCCTAAATCCCTGGTTAGGTAGTTCAGATGCTGGGAGCATAGACCTGTACAACAAATAGGTTGTACGTTTGATCCCTGGGTGGGTTGTGTAGGGAAAGCAATTGATCAATGTTTCTCTCTCACATTGATTTTTTTCTCTCCCTCTCTCTTTCTCTCCCTTCCTCTTTCTCCAAAATCAATAAACATATCATTGGCCGAAACCGGTTTGGCTCAGTGGTAGAGCATTGGTCTGCGGACTGAAAGGTCCCAGGTTCGATTCCGGTCAGGGGCATGTACGTTGGTTGCGGGCACATCCCCGGTAGGGGGTGTGCAAGAGGCAACTGGTCGATGTTCCTCTCTCATCGACGTTTCTAGCTCTCTATCTCTCTCCCGTCCTCTCTGTAAAAAATCAATAAAATATATATAAAAAAATAAACATATCATTGGGTGAGAATCTTAAAAAAATCTTACAAAAGTAATAGCTTGTTCAGTAGAGTTCTTCCTTTGATAAATTTCCTCATTCATGCTTTGAAAGGACTAAGCTCCTGGATTCTTCAGCTACTTATTCTACTGCTGGAAGAGATGAGTGTCATTTGACTAGTTAGGTTTTCTCACATGAGCATCAGACTTGAATATTTTTTTTTGTGTGTGTGTGCAATAAATGGGTTAAGTAGCAACCTTTTTGGGATACTTAAACGGATGCCTTCCCATCTTTCACCAAGAAAACCATGGTAATAAACAGTTGAGTGGCACCTTCATCATCAGACTGTTGTTACAGGCTGTGCTCAGAAGCCTTGGAACATGCTGTCGGGTGTCTACCTGCAACAGGCTGGGGGAGTACAGGAAGCAGACTGGCCAGGTCCCCGGTGTCTGGTCATTTAGTAAATGGCAGGATTGTCAGCAAACCTTGAAATATCAGTGCTCCACCACGAAAGGTGTGTGCGAGAGAGGAAACCAAGAGGCTGCTGGTGACGGGACAGGCGGGAAGCCTGGACACCTACCCTGAGTTTGTAAAATAGCACACGGAGAGCTTCTCGGGCAGGGTCGCGCAAATGCGCTTGGCATACTCCACAATGTTGTCGTGGAGGAACCGGGAGTTGGTATTGAGCAGCTCCATCTGCTTCGCGGCAGCTTTGACCACTTCTGGGTGACAGTGTCCCACTAAAGTTCAGGAGACAAAAGCCAGAGAAATAAGTTACAAGACTAAATGCCTGGCCAGTGAGGGGGATTCTGAAGCAAGAAAACGAGAACACAAGTTAAGCTCATTTCTTGTTCCACATTTTGCTGCAACTTTTCTCTGCTGGGACTCCTGGGCTCGTTCAGCAAAGGAACTGCAGCCTCTGGAATTCCTGGGGCCAATATTCCTGGTGCCACGTCTGCCTGACTCCATAAAGGTACCCTCCAGACACTGCCAGGCGGGACCGTTACCGTGGGCGACGTTGTTGATGCAGTCCAGGTACCGTTCCCCTTTCTCGTCAAACATGTACTGCCGCTGGGCTCGCACTATTTTGATGGGGTCCGCGGCGAAGAACATTTTGCAGGAGGGCCTAGAAATAAAGAGACGGAACATCCTGGTCTGCTCGGACTGCTCAATGTTTTTCCTTCTCAATGAAGGTCATGATAAGTGGAAAATTACAACTACATCAAGCAACTGAAAACACAACCTGGGTGACATACTTAAAAAAAAAAAATTCATATCCGCCTGGAACCTTTTATCTTAATCCTGCGTTCGTGACACTGCTCACATTTCTTATTATATTAAATTTGCCACGGATTGACAATGCTGTTTAAAGGCACATAGATCAATTTCTGTAGCCCTAGTTACATGAACCAATAACTAAATTTTCCTTTGGGAAATTTTGTTCTACCAGGGGGAAAAAAACAACCCACCAAACTTTTTTATTTTTTATTTTAGGCTTATTATGAGTCAGGAACTGACAGATATTACAAATATTCTCTCATTTAACCATCCCAACAATTGTATGAAATAGGGGTTATTATTGTCCTCATTTTTAGAGGTGAGGAAACTGGGACACAGAAAAATGAAGACATTTGACCAAGGTTACACAGCTAGTAAGTGAGAAAATCAGAATTTGAAAGTGTGTAGACTGTCTTATGCCATAGCCCAAGTTAGTGCTTGCTTGCTTTCTCTCTCTCTCCTTCTAATCTAATTTATATGAACAATAAATAGCACTAAAGGCTAAATACAAGTAACTTAGTGTTAAATACTATATGGAGATTACTTTGAGTAGTGCTTGTTCTGTACCCAATGGATTTTCCATTCTTAAATAATAAAATCCAATGATCATTCTAATCCTTTAATCCACTCTTTTAAGCATAAAAAAGGTCATCAACATTTTTTGTTGTTTGGGAATGTCTGGAGTATAAATTTTAGCAACATAGCATTAAGACCAGGTTTCTGACCTTGGCTCTATGGACACTTAGAAATGCAAACTGAATACGTTATTTTTATTTTGGTGATTTTGCATGCAAAGCTCTCCCCGCCCGCCCCCCCCCCCCCACACACACACACACATTAAAGGTAGTCTACAGGCTATTTAAATACCTATCTATTAACTTGATATGCATTCTTTAGAAAGTATTTTCATTATTTCCAACAGGACATCTGAAATTTTAACACTGCCTAAGCTAAGTAAAACTAATATGTACTGTGAATTTCTTATTGGTTCATGCTCTGCTGTTAGTTTATACTAAGAGTTGAAATCCAAAGAAAACCTTTGCTCTGAATGAGAGCTAGAAACGGCAGACTTCACCTTCCCGTGTTGTAATGTATTTTTCACCTTGCCCCTCAGACTTCAGCTAAAATTCTCCAGTCAGCTCATGGCTAACCTCCTTCTTTCACAGGATTTGTTCTGCTCATGTCAGAAGTCATTAGAACCTAACTATATAGGACTGAAAACTAAGAGTGGAGTGGTGACTAGAAAAAGCGAAAGGGGTGATCAGGTAAGGAGGAATCTATTTTGATTGAACCTTGGGGCTAACCGGCCTCCGAAATCATTCAGAAACTCCCTGGGTTGGTATCAGGGGTCTCAGTATGACACGCTTCTCCCAAGAGGGCCCTGATTCTTTCTTGGGTCCCCCCCCGCCGCCCCCCCCCCCCCCCCCCAGGCCTCTCTCCAGCCAGCCCGCTGCAGCGCTTGCTAATTACTTGTAATTATTGCAGACCCTTAATGTTACAGGATCTAGGGCTTCGAAGAGCTGCAATCATCGTTCGTCTTTGCATGCGCCTTAAAAAACAGTCACAAGCCAGACCGGTTTGGCTCAGTGGATAGAGCATAGGCCTGCGGTCTGAAAGGTCCCAGGTTCCATTCTGCTCAAGGGCATGTACCTTGGTTGTGGGCATTTCCCCAGTAGGGGGTGTGCAGGAGGCAGCTGATCTATGTTTCTTTCTAGATGTTTCTAGCTCTCTATCCCTCTCCCTTCCTCTCTCTAAAAAAATCAATAAAATATTTTAAAAAGTCACAAAACCAAAAGTAACAACAAAAACAGGTCACACTGATTTAACATCATTTGCTCGCGCTCCTGTGCAGCAGGATGTCATGCCTCCTCTGCACAGGAGAGGAAATGGCTTGGCAGAGGTCACACAGGTAACAGGACACCCTCTAGGATCAGAGCCCAGGTCCGGCCACGGTCACCCGCACATAACCGAGCGGTGTGCAGCGCGGGCAAGGCAGGCGCACTCTGGAGAGAACGCCGCGGCTTCGAAGTAAGTAGCCCCTTAGCCTTAGGATGGCCGGTCCCAAGTCTTCTCCTGGTTGGGTTAACCCCCTCCCGCTGCACCGAGCGTGCAATAAGAAAAAGTTCACTTTAAACAAGATGTCAGGATGTGCTTGTTTTCACAATCGTCATCAAAATAAATATTTCTGAGTTGACAGTTTTGGAAACGACTCAACCGAGTTGAGCAGGTGGGAGTGGCGGAGAGGTGCGCTCCTTCCTCCCAGCGCCTGTCCCTGGCGTGGTGTTGTAGGGGCGTCACCCCGCCCGCGGCTCGGGCTCCCGGGACTGCAGAGCCCGGCTGCGCGGGGAGGCCGGGGAGGAAGGGGGCGGGGGGCGCCCGGGCGGGAGGGGGCTCCCGGCGCAGGTGCGCGGGCGGCGGGCTCGCACCGGTCTGGCCGCCGCTGGAGCGGAGCTTGGGGTGCGCTCCCAGCTCTCCCGCTCCCTGCCAGGCTCCGCTGTCAACCCCGCACCCAGGATTCCCCCCTCTCTGCGCCGTCCTAGGCCGGGGAGCCCTTACCCGATGTGCCTCCTCCGCAGCGCCAGCGTGTCCTGCTTGCTGTACAGCTCGCACATGGTGGCCGGGCGCTCCCAGGTCCCCTCTCCGGTCTGCGCGCCTCCTCGCAGCCAGCGGACTGCCTCTCCGGCGGGTCTTCCCTCCCGTCCCCCCGCCTTGGGTCCCCTTGCCCGGGCTTCGGAGGTCAATGGTGGCATCAAGGAGCTAGGGTCATCGCCTTTTAAGTCTTGCCCTGCATTTACCCTTCCCCAAGCCCCACCCCCCTGCACCCGCCTGGTGCCTGCTTGGCAAGTCCCTGGACTATCCACCCATTCGCCACCCGTCTCCTCCCGCAGCCTAACTGGCTCCAGTTTCTGCCCTGTTGATTCTCACCTCCCCTCCCCATCCCCGCTTCTTCTTCGGACTCTCCTTTTAGTTTTCTAACCTTGCCTTCGCCTTTCTTCTTCCTCTGCCTGTGAATTCCCCTCCTTCCTGCTTTCTTGTTTGTGTGTGTGTGTGTCTTTTTTTTCCTCTCGTTCTTTTTTTGGGGGGGTTGGGGGGTGGAGAGGGAGAGAAACATTAATTAGTTGATCCTGACCAGGGATTGAACCTTGAACTTGGCTTACCAGGAGATCGCTCTAACCAACTGAGCTACTAGGCCAGGCTCTCATTATTTTCTTGTGAATATTCAAAGACAGGCACTTTTTGGAGATATAAAGACTGAACAGTTGTCTCCATTCTCACTTTGAGAGTATTTCATTACCATAACCTACTGGAACTCAGGAAAGTAACAAGTCCCAGGTATGGGAGCACCAGTCCCTCTTAACTACAACAGACTGGAAGATTCATGATATGAAGAAATTAATGATTCTTGTAGAGCTTCATAGTCACAGCTTCTTCTTCTTTTTCTTTTTTTAATCCTCACCTGAGGATATGTTTTTATCAATGAAAAAGAGAGAAATAGAAATGTGAGAGAGAACAAAGGATCAGTTGCCCCAACTGGGAATTGAACCCGCCACCTAGATATGTGCCCTGACTGGGAATTGAATTGGCAACCTTATGGTGTACGCTGAAACCAACTGAGTCACTGGGCCAGGGCAAACATCGTTTCTTCCTTCAGGCATTGATACCATGGCTGAAGAGCAAAGATATTATCACACTGTTCCTCACATGACAAAGCACCCTTTTTAATATCCTGAATAAAGTGGCAATGCTTTATAGCAGGGAAAAAGCTACAAGTCGTATGCCCTAAGGATAAATGACACACTCAGCCTGGTATTTGCTGGGAAAAAATACAGCATTTCAAACACCTGCTTTGACAACAACAATGATATTTCTCCCTTTTCTAGTACTATACAGATTGCAAGATATTCACCTGATTTATCTGGTTCAATCTGAGAAACAGAGCTGAGAGGTTTCAGCCCACTTAGCCTATGGGGAAAGTGAGGTTGTTCCCTGTCCTACGATTATATCGGTCAATCTGGCCATGAAGTTGGAATATATTCCTAGGTTTCTTGACTCCCTTTACATCGATCTTTGCCCACTGATCAAGTTTGAGGTTAAATGTGTGGACAGAAGTAACCCTAATCAACTATAACATTAAATCATAAATTATTTTGAGAACTAGAGATGATTTGGTTTCACCACTTTGTTCTATAGATAAAGAAAAAAAGTGAGGCAAAGGTAAAGTCTTATTCAAGATCACACAACTACTTAGCCATAGGATTTTAAGTCACTTCATTCTTCCTGTGTTTTGAAAAGGCTAATTTTTCTATAACAGCACACTGGATAAATGTTTGGAAAATGACCTTCCTCTTTATTTGTTTTTATAGCTTACATTCATTGGTACTTTGTATTAGTTTCATGTGGACAGTATACTTGTTAGACAACCGTATTACTTTACAAAGTGTTCCCCCAGATATTACCAGTACCCATCTGACACCCTACTTAGTTATCACAATATTAATGACGGTATTCTCTAGGCTGTACTTTACATTCCAGCCTAGAGAACACAGGTGACTATTTTGTAATCCCTTCATGTCTTTCATCCATTCTCCTTAACCCATTTCCTTTCTGGCAACCACCAGTGTGTTCTCTGTGTGTATGAGTCTGTTCCAACTTAGTTCCTTTATTTTGTTCTTTAAGATTCCACATGTAAATGAAATCATAGGGTATCTGCCTTTCTCTGAGTGACTTATCTCACTTAGCATAACACCCTCCAGGTTTATCTCCACAGTCACAAATGATAAGATTGCATTCTTGTTTATGGACAGGTAATGTTTCCTTGTATATATCTACCACAACATTTTTATCCACTCAATGACCTTTCTCTTGAATGAAAGTGTTTGTTTACTAACACACTGCAGGAGTAATACAATGCCAAATTTACATTTCCCCCTACATCTTTATTCTCAGTTCCAGACTCCCCATCCACTTCCTTTCTTTTCTTTTCTCTCTCTTTTTTTTAATAAATTAAAAAAATATATATTTTATTTATTTTTTACAGAGAGGAAGCGAGAGAGATAAAGAGTTAGAAACATCGATGAGAGAGAAACATAGACCAGCTGTCTCCTGCACACCCAACTATTGGGGATGTGCCCGCAACCAATGTACATGCCCTTGACCGGAATCGAACCTGGGACCTTTCAGTTCGCAGACCAATGCTCTATCCACTGAGCCAAACTGGTTTCAGCCACTTCCTTTCTTGACATCTCCACTTAGAAGTTTCATAAACACCTCAGACTGACTGAGTCTAAAACGGAAGCTTTGATCCCACCCCCAAAACTGTTGCCTCCAATAAGCTTCCCGTCACTGGGCGTTATTCACTCATTTAAAAGATACTAAATGCTCACTGTATGTCACTGAACGTTCCAATTGCTGGAGAAAAACAGTGAACTAGACCAAACAGACCTGCACTGCCCGTATATAGCCACCGTCACAGGCGATTAAGGACTTAAAAAGTGGAGATGTGCTGTCAGTGTAAAATACACATAATGTTTTGAAGACTTCATACAAAAAAAAGTTAAAATATTTTATTCATTTTTATATAATTTGTCCAAACAATATTTTGAAAATATTGGATTATGTAAAATATATCATTAAAATTGATTTTACTGCCCTTTTAATGTGGCTACTAGCAAATTTAAAATTACATATGTGGTCTGCATTACTTTCTTATTGGACAGCATTATTGTAGATGGAAAGAAAAACAAGTAAACAAATAAATAAACAAGATAATGGCTTAAGTTGCTTTAATTGTGGTAGGAGCCTGGAAGGAAATAAACTGAGGGAAATGATCCTAATTCAGAAACCTAAGAGTCCTGAGAATTCCTACCTTTTTCTCAATTCCATCCCTGTGTCAAATTATTTTTAAGCCCAGTGTACCCCACTTTAAGACACATCTTAAATCTCTCTTCTTACAACCCTATCTGCTACCACTATGTAAGCCTTCTGCCTCTCACCCAAGACTTATGCAAAACACTCCGTAACTTGTTTCCTTGCTTCCCCCTCCCATCCTATGGAGCCCAATCAAGCCCTCTCCATCCTTAAAACCCAGCAGGGAGCTCCAGCTTCCTTCTCCAGTTCATTCTGGGCCCCTCCCTGCCAACCCAGACCGCACACACATAACCACACTGCTCTCCCTTGTCCTCAATCACGTCAAGGATTTTGTATTTCCTTCATTTTCAGATGAATTGTTCCAGACAACCTCTGAAAGGTCATTCTTGACTAGTCTGTCTCAAATAGTTCTCAAGTAATTAAAAAAAAAAAAAAATCAAACTAGTCCTATCCTGTTCCTCTGTCTTAATCCTCTCTTAATCTGTCTTGTTCATCAATGTACCCAGAACAGCTGTTGGCCTATGGTAGACTGATAAATAGTTGTTGACTGACTAACTGAAAGGGGAAACAGACTCTAAGATTTACTATCTTGTTTTGAAGATGAAAGTTCTTATGAATCATATAGCCTTTGAAACTGTTCCCTCTACTTGTGTGATGACTACCAACTTACCTTTTAACCATTTTTTTTAAAGAGAGAAATGCTTGACTCATTATCTTTTATGAGGAAGCAAGTTACTGTTGCATAAAAGCTCATTTCCCACTGTTTAACTTATTTCACAACATGGAACATACAATTTTATCTAAGTATCAAAGACTGTCTTTAAGCAAAGAACAGACACAATAGCATGGAAATAAAGATGGATAAAAATTGACAGGTCATCCATTGTATACAATCCTTTGTAAAATACAAAAACTAAATTATTTTTGGTACATTTTCTCAGAACCTCTCCATTGTATGACTGTTTGGTAGGAGTGGGCACTGGAGGGCCTTTCTCTCCAGAAACTGATGTTCGCTCAGTTTTGCTCCTGAGCCTATTGATTGGCTCACCCTATTGAGTCTGTTCTGACCTGAAGGTCACAGATTTCTCAACTATCTGGGCTTGGCCAGACGGACCATACTTGTGCATGACTGAAATGAAACGGCAGGGCCCACACTAGCTTGGGACAATAAGACTTCTACCAATGGTCCCATGAGAAGAGTCTGAATGGCAGGTTTAGTTTTCTTGTCAGTGAGAACCATGCAAAGGTGAGTGAACTGTACGTTCCAACAATGCAGATGCTGTAGCTTATCATTGCGGAGAGGGAGCGGTTTAGAACTGTCACCTAGGCGTGCCTCTGTGGTATGCAGATTGTTTTGAACTAAAGGCAACGTTAGCCACAGGCTCAGGAGAAACTTCCATCCCCCACCCTTAATCGATTGAAAGAATTTGAATTAGAGGCCTTTCTCATAAGAGATTATCAGCGATGACCTTCTTCACCCATCTATATGGCGGGACAAACTTCTCTTTCCTAAAGGTATGCTCTTCTTTCCATCCTGCAATGACCTTTGAAGTCCCCAACACCTTCCCTACCTCAAGAGGTCATATACAGGGCGGGCAAAAATAGGTTTACAGTTGTGAGTATGTGGAACAGAGTTTAGTCTTATATTATTATTTCTTTATTGTATTATTTCCCATATGAACAACTGTAACCTACCTTTGCCCACCCTGTATACCCATGTTACCTTTTCATCTCAAACCTTTCCTGCACGTGAGTCTCTGACTCTCTCATATATTTGCGGGGTTCCCATACATATGTATGTATTAAACTTGGTTCTGTTCTCTTGCTAATCTTGTCTCATGCCTATTTGATTATTAGACCAGCCAAAACAATTTTGAGGGTATGTTCCTCCCCGACATTATACAATACTCAAGACAGAATGGGGGGATTTGATGAGTTCCTCACTATTTCCTGTTACCTTATCCTGCCCTGACCTACCCTACCTCTCCTGGGGACTTGCCTGTTCTGAAAATCACACACCATCTGGGAAAAATGCTGGGTGTGATGCTTTGCTGACATGACACACGATATCCAGAGAGGGTCTCCTTTGTCCCTGACAGACCTTACATGAGAGTGCAGTGCAGATCACACATCTTAACTTCCCCCAGGAGTCCACACTCACTGATGTCAGCTTGTGCATATAACTATCCACACAGCTCCTCATTCACACTGGTAGGAACCTGACAGGCCTTCCCATCCCTAGGAGTTCAAAACCATTTTAAAGGAGCCATTTGACTATAGATGATATGCGGGTATGTGTCCCTGCTATATACCAATGGACATTAGGATCGTATATACCTACTCCTCTCCTCCCTCCATCCTGAATTTCCCTCCAAAACTACGTCCACAAAAGTCTTCCAGATTTGTGTTTGTGTGTGGTGGGTATAGGGATGGGGGACTTCTTGGGGGAGGGGGTTGTGGTGGTGGAATAGGTTATATTTTAAATACCCTAGGCTCATCTCAGTTCTGACTGGAACTGCTACCTGCAAGGCAAGGAGACCTTGGTTCTTGTCTTTTTGAGGGAAAGATTTCAATCAAGAGACAAAGTACCACTGTAATGCAAGCAAGAATTTATTGATCTCAGACAAAACACACTCAGGACAGTGAAACAAGGAAAGTCACAGAAGAAGCGACGGGAGAGCCTAGGCTGGGCTGCTCTGGCTCACTGAAAAGTTAGAGCAAGAGGGGCCTTGGAGTTAGATTCAGGGGATTAGCCTGGGATGAACTGCCACTGCTAACTGCTCCCCTGGTTATAAGTCTCATGGGGTCCCTTGGAGTTTAGGAGATGCATGCCTGTGGAGGGAGGAAATGGCATGGGTGTGCTCCCTGAAGGGAGAGTGCTCTGGGATCTTGGTTTTCAGGGCTTTTAAAGGCTGAGTGTTTAGGGGAGGTATTAGGGGAGGATATTCATCAGCTTTATGCTTTTGTGCCAAAATGATATTTATTCTCTTAATTTGTCTGTTCTTGAGTGGTTAGCAAATGGCCCTAATTGCATTTCTATTATCAGTCTCCCTGAGTAGGGCGATTTAAACTATTTACCCTCTGGTTGGAGAGAACTGCAAACCATTTACTCTTAAGTGTCCCTGGTTTAGGAAAGATAGAATTTATTAGGTGGCTGCAAACTACTGCTTAACTATCTGTCTTAGTTTCCCTATTCTGCTTGTCCTGGGATTTCCCTAGTTTCTTGCTCTTCTGTAACAATAGTGCACAACCATTACCTGTCAGCTACTATGGCCAAAGTGCCGGGCATGCAGTGAAAAACAAAATTGTAGAAAGAAGAAGAAAAAAAAATATTTAAGATCTCTGCTCTTGGGAAACTTGCATTGCTGCAGGGTCAGACAAGATATGTAAACAAAAATGAAGACATTGAGGAATGCTAAGACATAGTAAGTGAAAAGGGTCAGATAAATTTATTGCTATAGTCAAATTCTTGCCTAGTTTTCTACACTTTCTCTCTTGCTTAAAAACTTTCCTTCAAGAAGATATGAACTGAGGTCTCATCATCTCACTGGTAACACTCTGAAGGAGTGGATAGTAACAGACATTTATTGAGCACTTATTATACGGCAGGTACATATATTAGGTCTTTTAATCCCAATGATAACCATGCTGTATGAATATCATTTGTTGGGGGATGAATTTTGTTTCCCTAAATTTATATGTTGAAGTTCCAACCTTCAATACCTCAGAATGTGATTGTATTTGGAGATAGGGTCTTAAAAAAGTTAAAGTAAGATCATTAGAGTGTGCCCTGATGCAATATGACTGATGTCCTTATGAAAGGGGAGATTAGGACAGGGATCTACACAGAGGAAAGACCAAGTGAGGACACAGTGAGAAGGCAGCCAGCTGAAGAAACCAACTATCACCAACACCTTGATCTCAGACTTTGAGCCTCCAGAATTGTGAGAACATAAATTCCTGCTGTCCAAGCCATCCAATCCGTGATACTTTGATATGAAAGCCCCAGCGCACTAATGCACCATTATTATTTCCTTTATCAGAT